>NW_005871065.1:2403464-2504700 GCF_000147115.1 Myotis lucifugus
TTGCCCCCAACTGCTCCCCTCTGCCAAAATGCTCAACCCCAATAGACCCCCCTGTTGGCCTACTCACCCCCACTTACTTCCCCCCTGCCAGCCGGATCACCCCCAACTGCCCCTCCTGCTGGCTTGAACATCCCCAACTGCCCCCCCCCCCCCCGCCGGCCTGTGTGCCCCCAACTGCCCACCCCTGCTGGCCTGCTCGCACCCAACTGACCTCACCTGCTGGCCTGATCACCCCTAACCGCCTCTGCCTCGGCCCCACCACCATGGCTTTGTCCAGAAGGATGTCTGGAAGGTCTCCAGAAGGTCTCCCAGCCTAATTAGCATAGATAGTGTTCCTTTTTAACCAGATGATGTTTTTGTCTTAAAATTGCCTTAAACTATTAAAGTTTATACACCAAATTTCTTTAGATTTATTTTTTCCTAATATGTTTATTTTCATCCCTTTTAAGTGCAATCTTTTTCCAATTTTTTAATGTGATTTTTTAATACAATATATTGCCTTGGCTGACAAAAGTGATGAGTATTAAGGGAGAAAGACAAAATTCAATGTATTTTCTTACGTCCTTTCCAATAAATTTTGTATAGTGTCTTTTAGGATTAAAAACCTCCCTGCCTCCGATTTTATCATCTGTACCTTTATCTTGGCACTATTGCTTTTTTAAAGACTATAGTAGTTGTCTCCTTAAGCAAGAGTCAGCTACCTTTGGTGTATGGAAGACCTAAGAAATGATAGAATTCCCAAAGCCAGTAAGTCTATATGTACCTGTTGACATTTTATTTCCACCCCAACCATGTTTCAGAGCTACATTAGCCCACACTGGATGGGAGCTGTTGTTTTCTGCCTTGTGGTAGCAAAAGGTAGGCAAAGTACTACTGAGGACATGTGGTACAGAGAAAGGGACATAACTAGTAAGCTTTTTAAAAAAATTTGCTTCTTGTATGTGAAACCTGGCCCCATTTCCTGAGATGACTTTGATGCACAAATAGACTCTTGCTACTATAACTTTTCCAGGAACAAGCCATTGACACAATTCAAAAAATATCTGTCCATGTGACATTGATGATAAAATTACAGGCATGACTAAGTGTAATTTATTACAGGGATGCATGCAAGGTTAGTACAATATCCACAGATCAAGAAACATGATACACCACATAAATAAAATAAAGGATTGAAACCCCATGTTTATATCACCAGATGCAGGAAAAGCTAGGCCTTGTTAGACTTTTCCTTTTATTTTTTCCATCTACCATTGCAAATATCATGAGCATTATAGCCTAGTTTAATTAAAATTTTTGCATAGTTCTTAGGTGTCAGATTCTTTGCAAATCATTGGAGTCATAAACATGGACTGTATACTGAAGAAGTCTGGAATTAAGTGGTAACACACTGAAACCTGAAGAATGTTCCAGTTTTAAATGGAGCCATAAAACAAAATACAGTAATGTTTTATTAGCAATGCTGAAATCAAATTATGACTTCATAGGCTTTCTCATTAAATTAGAATGCATTATATCATATCAGAATGATATTCCAGTGAAAAACATATTAAGTACACTCTTGCAATATGTCCACTGTGACTTAATGTCTTTATTCACTAAGGGTTTAGAATGAGAAAATGAAACAATGTTAAGTTTACTTTAATTAATATACCCAAAAACATAAAGGGGAAAAATAACCTTTTAGCAATATTTTAGAACCATCAAGAATCTTTTCACACTACTTGGATGAAGAGAAAATTGGGGAGCAAAGAATGCATGTAGAAAAACACCCCAAAATGAAATGTAAAGATCTTCAGGACCAAAGTATAGTGTGTTCTTTAAAAAAAAGGCTGCATACCTCTATGGAATACTATAAAAGCCACAAGATGTGTTGCGAGATTCTAGAAATTCTGTATTTAATTTATTAGGCTTGGAAATTTAATTTTGAAGCTCTCTGGATGAGGCTCATACTAGCTAAGCACAAAAGGTAGGAGAAAAACTTGAAACTGACAGTTATTTGATATATAAATAAAATATTAGTAAGACTGGAAAAATGATAAGAAACTAAGCACTTTTTCATAATTAGCTACTATAAGGCCTATTCTGAGCCTAGCAGTGTTCTAGACGTGCAACTTGAAATCAAGGTACTCAAGCTTCCTCTTCACAAGTAGCTTACATTTTGCTGGGGAGAGGAGGGGTAGAGTAAAAAATGCTGAATTAATATATGGACAAAATAAAACATACTATTAAAATAATTCAAATGAGTGCTACAAAATGGAGTCATCAGCCAGGCTGGTGTGGCTCAGTGGTTAAGCATTGACCTGTGAACCAGGAGCTTGTAGTTCGATTCCAAGTCAGAGCACAAGCCAGGGTTGTAGGCTCGATCCCCAGTGTGGATGTGCAGGAGGCAGCCGATCAATGATTCTCTCTCATCATTGATGTTTCTATCCCTCTCTCCCCCTCCCTTCCTCTCTGACATCAATAAAAATATATCTTTAAAAAAGGGAGTCATCAGATGGCTAATTTAAGTTAGATTGTCATGAAATGTTTTCTTGCGGAGATGCCATTTTAAAGTTAAGGTCTGAATGTCAAAAAGGATTCTGTTATTATAAACTCAATAGGACATGCATTATAGGTAGCAGGGATGTTATTATGGAAAAACCGTAATATGAAACCATGTTGACATATTTGTGAAACCAAAATTTTTCATTGGGGCTAAAGCATGGTGGGGGAGGCAGAGACTGGTGTGAGGTGAAGATGGAGAAGTTGACAAGAGCAGCTGATACAAGGCCAAGGCCAGAATCAACAGTTTAGAATTTTTCCCTCAGTGCAAAGTGAAAGCTGTGGAGAATTTCAAGCAGAAAAGTGACATAATAATGCATGTTTTAAAAAAGACAGTTCTAGCTGTTGTGTGGTGATTTGATGAGAGCAAAATTGTAAGCAGGAAAAACACTAAGGAGGCTACCGTGCTATTTCAAGTCAAAGATTATAGTAATGCTGCCTACAGAATTGGGAGGTAAAGAGAAATCAATTCAAAATATGTTTTCCTGGGAGCTTTGAAAGGACATATAGATGGATTGGACAAAGTATGCATATCAGTTAAGATGCGTTTGAATGCAAGGAATGCAAATTTAATTGAAAGACACTTAAATAATCTTATATAACAGCAAATACGGAGGAAGACATTTCCAGAACTAGTAATACAATCAAGGTTTCAGGATTTTTCTGCCTTTTTTTGTCTGCTATTGTTCAGAATTATTGGCTCGATTCTTAGGCTTGCTCCTTCATGATCACAGATAGCTGACATAGGTGTATACATTCTATATGTCATGACAGTTTATAGAAGGCATAAGAAAAGATCATCACTTTCTCCTTTTCTTTCATTGAAAAAGGTTTTCCTCCAGTAGCAAAGGTGCACACTTCTTTTCAGGTCCCTTTGGCCATGATGAACACTCACATTTACTAACATGTTAAATAATAAAGAGAGCAGGTACAAGAGCATTTCTAGCATTTGTAGTTTCTGAAATGGACTTTGGCTAATCGTCAGAAAGATACCATTCAAACTCTGATATACACACCCTTCAAAAAACCATTATTTTCCCTATGTATTACATAGCAATGAGACTCACTATTTATTGAATCCCGCTTGGCTATATAATTGGCAAAATGTTTAGATGATGCTCAATATCAAGTGCTATCTAAAAAAATATATCGGTAACTACACATTAACCTTACCTTGGCTTCATATCCACACTCTGGCTGTTACGGAGCAGATATATGTCAATATAATATTAAAAGAAAAAAGATGCAAACTTTTAAAAAATGTTAAACTGTCTAAAGTCACTAACCAAAGGTAGAATGAACATGCACTTTTTAGTTTCAGTGATACACTATATATCATTTTTAAAATATATTTTATTGATTTTTTTCAGAGAGGAAGGGGGAGGGATAGAGAGTTAGAAACATCTATGAGAGAGAAACATTGATCAGCTGCCTCCTGCACACCCACTATTGGGGATGTGCCTACAACCAAGGTACATGCCCATGACCAGAATGGAACCTGAGACCCTTCAGTTCGCAGGCTGATGCTCTATCCACTGAGCCAAACCAGTTAGGGCATCATTTATTATGAATATATGAGGCATGCATATATGCAATTTTATATACTAATATATCAATAGTGCAAGATACTAAATTTATAAAGTGGTATATACAAAGTTAACAATCCAGAAAATTAATGAATACATAACATATCAAACTCTAGCCACAAAGTCTAATTTGGGCTCTATCTACATAGACATAATTTATCACCAAAAAACAACTCACTGGAAGAAAGTTTAGTAAGAATCAAAAATTGCTATATATCATAACATCCTTTGATACTTCAGGAGCTGAGTCACTAGCATATTCTACACATGATTTCCACAACAGTTGCTGATATTTCCTGCAATCAGGTCAGATGTATATTTTTTAATGTTTCCAGTAGAAGAGTTAAATTTACTTAAAAGTTTAGCTAATATAAATCTTTAAAATAAGTGACAATTTTGAAGAACTTTACACTTCATAACACAATTTCCCAAAAGATAACTATAAAGATATGATTCTGACATATATGACATTCAAGTCAGGATATATTAAAAAAGAGCTGGTGGAAGAGTTAATAAGTGACTGAGGAAGAAAAGAATATTCTCCACAACGAGAGATCTCCAACCTGATTCTGGTCAAACCTGGGCAGAATGGAGAAGGCTTATTTGTAGACCGTAATAAATACATTTTGGCCAAACACTATCATGTTGCAGTTAAATATATTATAGAGTTGACTGAACAGGAGGAGACTTTTTTCCCCCTATTGCATATGAATGAACACTGCTTTCTGCAAATTATCTAGTCTGAATCATGTTTTTCTATTGTTACTCTTTTCAAAGAAAATAAAGCAAGTTGGCTGAAACTGTTAGAAACAATTTAGACATAGAAGGATGTGCATAAGCGACTTCCCAGGTTTCGTAGGCACGACTTCAAGTCCTCAGCTCTTTCCTTAGTTCTTTGTATCACCAGCTCTTCTCGACCTCTTAGGAATAAATTAAATGGCACCCAATCAGAAAGGCCTTTCCTAGAAAAATAGCACTAAGTAGCTCTCTTATACCCCCTTGATATTAAGAGGTCATTCAGTTTGATTAATGGGTAAACAAACTATGGCTAAAAAACAAACAAACTATCATGTCATGAAAAGACATGGCGGAAACTTAAATGCATATCACCAAGTGAAAGAAGCCAATCTAAAAAGACTCCATACTGCATAGTTCCAACTATATGACATCCTGAAAAAGGCAAAACTATGGAGACAATAAAAACTCAGTGGTTGCCTAGGGTTGGGGCAGGGAGGGATGAAACCGAGGAGCACAGCTTTTTAGGGTATGAAACTTCTCTGTATCATACCATATGGTGGATGCATGTCATTGTACACGTGTCCAAACCCACAGACTGTACAGCAGCAGGAGTGAACACTGTTGTGAACTATGGATTTTAGGGGATAGATGTGTCAATACAGATTTATCAACTGTAATGAATGTACCACTTTGGTGGGGAATATTAAAAATGGCAAAGACTATACCTGTTGGGGTGGAAGGCACGTGGAAAATCTGTACCTTCTCAATTTTGCTCTGAACCTAAAACTGCTCTAAAAAATTTCTTATGAACAAAAAAGTGTTTTTCCAACTGAGACCTGATATGCATCTCTTTTTGGTTTCAGTTAGTTATACTCAATTGCTCTGTGGATAGAAATTTTATAAACTATACCTTGTTTGGCAGAAAGATAAAATCTCTTTCCCTGGTTAGTGCTAAAATCCTTTCTTTGTGTACCACAGTAAATGCAGGACTCATTGACACAAACGTTTGATCCTTGAGTGGAGTGGTGCCCAGCTGTTGGAGATCAAATGCAAATGAAAGGAACGCTGGGAGTCAGGCTTCTAGAATTGCATCTTTAGTCCTTTATTTGAACAAGAGTTCTATTACTGCTGCTGCCACACTCCTCTGCGCCCAAACAAGATCATCAAAGCTCTTACATTCTGACCCTCAAAGTAATTTCTTGAAATAGTTCCAGGCAAAGTGACTCACTTGCAAATTGGACATTCATTGTTTCTGAATAGTTTCTCTGCAACATTTTAACTTCTGCAGCATTGTACTTAGAAGGCATGCATTTCAATAAACAATCCTGATGGGTTCTTCATCTGAAATTCACACAAAAACACCACATTGCCAGTAGTTAATGACCTCCTGCCCTTCAACTATTGATTATGTTTCCTGATTTATTTTCTCTCTCTTCCTATCCTCTAGCTAAAATCACCCTTCCTAACCCCAAGATTATTTCGTTCAACAAGTGACCTTGCTATTATTTCTTGCAGGCATAAAGATTTCAACATCTCCATGGATTAATTTGTTGGCTCTCAAGTATTTTTATTCTTATGAATTGTCAAGGTTTTCCAAGTAGGATTCTTCTTTCAATAAGCAGTAAATGCTATGACTCCTTTAAGCATAACAAAAAAAATGCATCTCTTCTTATTGTGTTTATACATTTTGGCCAAATATTATCATATTGCAGTTAAATAGATTATATAGCTTACTGGATTGAACAGAAGGAGGATTTTTTTTCTGATGCATATGAATATAAAAAATGCTTTCTGCAAATTATCTAGTTGAATCATGTTTTTTTTTTGTTACTCTTTTCAAAGACAACAAAGCAAGTTGGCTGAACTGTTAGAAACAATTTAGACATAGAAGGATGTGTGTAAGTGATTTGCAGATTTCACAGGCACTGCTTCTCATTTTTAGCTTTTTCCTTAGTTCTTTGTATCACCAGGTCTTCTCAACCTTTCAGGAATAAATTAAATGGCACCCAATCAGAAAGGCCTTTCCTAGAAAAATAGCACAAAGTAGCTCTCTTGTACCCCTTGATATATATTTTTTAACATATTTTATTGATTTTTTACAGAGAGGAAGGGAGAGGGATAGAGAGTTAGAAACATTAATGAGAGAGAAACATCGATCAGCTGCCTCCTGCACACACCCTACGGGGGATGTGCCCGCAACCAAGGTACATGCTCTTGGCCGGAATCGAACCTGGGACCCTTGAGTCCGCAGGCCGATGCTCTATCCACTGAGCCAAACCAGTCAGGGCACCCCTTGATATTTTTTTTATCACACATTTTGTATTCCATTTAGAGAATTTCTCATACTTTACAGTGATTTTATTTACATAATGACCTATGGTGCCTCTCTCACACGCCAGCATAAGATCCCTTCACTCAGGTGCGGTGTCTGTCTTATTCACCTTTGTGTCCTCCAAGCTTAGGGAGTGCCTAGCCTTCAATAGGTCTTCTGTAAAGATTTATTGGGGGGAAAAAGCGAAACAAAGGAAGGGAGGACGTCAACGCTGTTCTTCAGTTTGATTTCTTTCATTTCATTTGTTTTAAAATGTGGTGGACTAAACAGCAGCTTCCAAAGACTTCAGGATCTAATCTCTGAAACTGTGCATGTTACCTTGTGTGGAAAACTTTTTGTACAATTATCCTAGATTATTGTTGTAGCCCCTAAATGCCATTCAGGTGTCCTTGTAAGAGAGGCAGAGGTAGGTTAGATAAGAGAGGTGAAGGTGATGTGAAATGAGAGGCAGAGCAGGGAGGGATGGAGCTATATGCCAAGGAATGCCAGCCACCATCGTAAACTGAAGCAAGAGATGTGTGCTATCCTAGAGCCTCCAGAGGAATTGTGTTCCTATCAAAACCTGAATTTGGGCCTAATGAAATTGATTTTATATTTCTGGCCTCTAGCATGTGAGATAATAAATACCTATGGTTTCAAACTACCCATGTGTGTTAATTTGTTACAGCATTCATAGGAAAGGAACACATGCCATATTTGAAACTGGAAAAAAAATGAAAATAGTAATCTAATACATATGTACTGCTACCCAACTGTAACAAATAGTATTTATCTTTTTTTTTTAATCCTCAACTGGGATTTTTTTTTAGTATTGATTTGAGAGAGAGAGGAAGGGAGGAGGAGAGAGAAACATCAATCAGTTGCCTCCCATACATGCCCCAACCAGGAATCGAACTCATAATCTGGGCATGTGCCCTGACCAGGAATCAAATCTGCAACCCTTCAGTGCACAGGATGAAGCTCCAACTGAGCCACATCGGCCAGAGCTAGTATTGATCTTATGTGCTTCAGAATTTTAAAAAAATTATGAAACAAGAGATATGCTAGTACTCCCTCCAATACCACCCACACTCCCCAGAGACAGCCACACCTTGAAGTAGGTTTGAATTCTCCCCATGCATGTTCCATATTACTACACATGTATGCATTTCTAAGCAATATACAGTACTGTGCTGTGTTAAATTTTAAGTAAACGTTAACTTTTTAAATACCATATCATTTATATTACCCTGCAATATGTTTAGTGAGTAAACATGACTGCAAAGTTTTCCATCTAAATGCCTCTAGTTCTAGATAAATCATTTTCAAGGTAAGACAATTTTGTATCATGGGACAAAACAGCTATTCATCTATTTTTTATGGGCATTTATGTGGATTTTAATTGCAAACAATGCAATTAACATCTCTGGGCAGGTTTTCTGGTGCATTATTTGAGATTTCCTCCAGCAACTATTCCTAGAAGTGTTTTTCTGGACTATTGGAAAAGCATATATTCAGCTCTACTGACAAATTGTTACACAAAATGATTAGACCATCACATAATCCACTGTGAGTAAAGACTGTTTCTATTTCCCACAGTCTAGATAGCAATTGGTATTATCAGTTTTACCTTAATCTGTTCAGTGTGAAATGGTACCTGACATTTTAAAAATATTTGCATTTCCCTGATTATAAATTGCGAGGTCCTTTCACCAGAATCCCAAGCTCCACGATCAAAAGGAAATCCTTTATGGCTGGAAACCCCAGTGGTGGTCAGAAAAGTCAACAGGAGCAAGGACTGGCTAAAACCAGACGATTCCAACATGGAGGGAAAACTGGCCAGAGAACAACCTAAAGCTCATCATATCGTCATTATAATGAAAACGGACACCACGAGTAGGAGGGGAGCTTAGAGGAGCAAACGCCATGACACTGCAGGAATAGACCATAGTAGGAACAAAACCCCTTTCCACTGAGAGGCAGAGACAGAATTTGGTGCCACAAAGCTTGGAAACAACCCACTTAGACACACAAAATCCCCAAGAACTGACTGATCACATGGGCAACTCACTTGCCAGTTGGCCTGTGTTCACTGGGATGCCTACGATTGCTTCTTTCGCCCACTCCCTGGCCTCTTTCTTTTTTCTCTATCCCAATAAAACTTGCTTTGTTCTCACTCTGACTCATTCTTGAAACTTTTCCTGGGCAAGTCTAGAACCTGGAGGCTGCCTGACACCAGAAAGGTCCTGGACTGTGCCAGGGCAGGGCCAACCCCTGGCACGGGAGTGGTCCAGTGACAGCTTAATTGAACTTTTTAAAGACCCTTCAGGATAGTAACAGATGAATGTATTACGAGAAGACAGATGGGGCCCGAAAATGACCAATTAGGAGGTTGTTGTAGATTTTATAGTAGTCTAGGCAGAAATATTGAAGTCTTGGACTAAGGGTAGGGGGAAAACAGTGTTGTGAGAATGTCATTTACTGACATGAAGAAGATAGGGGAAGGTCATGTTTGGGTAGAGGTGGGAATTAACTTCTATTTCTGCCATGATGTGAGATTCTTATTGGATATTCCAGTGGAGCTGAGAATAAACAGAAGTTCAATACAAAAAGCAATCATATTTCATCTTACTAGCAATAAATCATCTGATAATGAGTACACATGTATTTACAATGCCATCAAAATAATAAAATATTTAGGAGTTAATATAACAAAAGGAGTTCAAGTGGAAACTATAAAATATTATTGAAATAAATTAAAGACCTAAGTAAATGGAAAGTAATTCTGTCTTCAAGACTTAATATGGGCCCTGGCCAGGTAGCTCAGTTGATTGAGCATTGTCTGGATATGCCAAGTTTGTGGATTCAATCCATGGTCAAGCCACATACATGAAGCAACCAATGAATACCAAATAAGTGGAACAACAAATTGATCTCTCTCTTAAAAATCTATAAATAAAAAAAAATTAAAAAGACAACATGGTTAACATATTTTTAAATTTACCTAAAACTTAATGCAATCCTTATCAAAATCTCAATGACTATTTTTACAGATTTAGAATAGCTGATACTGAAACTCATTTGGGAATTCAAGGAAGTCGAAATAGCCAAAACTGTTTTCAAATAGGAACAAAGTTGGAAGACTCACATGTCCCAGTTTTAAACTTAGTACAAAGCTACAGTGATCCAGATAGTATTGCACTGGCATATGGATATACACATAGATTGACAGGATAGAATTAAGAGCCTGGTAAATAAACCCAAGCATCTATGCTCACTTGATTTTCTACAGGGGGCCAAAATCACTCAATGAAAAGAGAACAGTCTCTTCAACAAATGGTGCTGTTACAATTGGATATTCACAGACAAAAGAATGAATTTGGATACCTACTTCACACCAAATGTCAAAGTTAACTCTAAATAAATCAAAGACTTAAGTATAGGAAATACATATATGAAAATCCTGGAATAACATGGAATAAATATTTGTGACCTTAAATTTGACAATACTTCCTTAGGTGTCATAGCAAAAGCACAAGCAATAAAAGAAAAGTCAGATAAATCACCAAAATTAAATAGTTTTGTACATCAAAGGACACTATCAAGGGAGTGAAAAGACAATCCACAAATGGGAGAAAAAATGTTCACATTACATGTAATGAGAGTTTAGTATGAATAACATATAAAAATTCAATATATTAAAAGATAATTAAATTTAAAGAAGGAAGAATCAGAAAGGTATTTTTCTAAAATGTATAACTGAGCAATACACACATGAAAAATTGCTCAACATCAATTTGTCATCAGGAAAATGTAAAACAAACCCACAATGGGGTACTACTTTACACTCACTGGAATGAATAGCCATATTCAAAGATATGGACAAAAACAAATGTTAGTGAGTGTGGGAGAAACTGAATCCTCTTATACTGTTGTTGGTAATATAAAATCACACAGCTGCTGTGGGAAAAACATCTGGTAGTTCTTTCAAAGGCTAAACACAATTTTTGGATGACCCAATAATTTCTACTTCTGGATATATACCCAGGAGTAATAAATACCATATGTACACACACATACATGCACACACACACGACTTGTATGCAAATATTCAGAGTAACATTATTCATAATCAATAAAAAGTGGAAACAACCCCAATGTCCATCAACTGATAAGTGGATATTGTAAGTATAATGCAGTGTTCCATACAACGGGATATTATTCATCGTTAAAAAGAAATGATAAATGCTACAACATGGATGAACTTTGAAAACATGACCTGAGTGAAAGGAGCTAGCCACAAGAGACCACAGAATATGATTCCATTTATATGTAAAATCCAGAATAGACAACTCTTCCTACAGTTGATTGTTTTTCAGAAGCTGATGGGAAAGAGGATTGGAAGGGATTGTTAATTGGCACCTGGGTTCTTGTAGAAAATAAAAATGTTCTAAAACTAGATTGTCATAATGGGTGCACAACTTTGTCAATATTTTTATTAATTGAATTGTATACTTTAAATGAGAGAATTGCATGGCATGTGAATTATCTCAATAATGTTGTTCAAAATAATAACTGGAAATAAAAGCTGCAATACAAATATTCTCTAGATATAACTGTTCTATCTTTTAGAACCAGCTGTATGAAGCCTTTATACATTTTATGTAATAATTCAAATTTTCACAGAAATATTTTGTAAAATATCATTTTTAGACCGGTTGGTGTGGCTCAGTGGTTGAGCGTTGACCTATGAACGAGAAGGGCACATGCCCGGGTTGTGGGCTCAGCCTCCAGTAAGGGGCATGTAGGAGACAGCTGATCAATGATTCTCTCTCATTGTTGAAGTTTCTATCTCTCTCTCCCTCTCCCCTTCTCTGAAATCAATGAAAAGTATTAATTTTAAAAATATCATTTTTAGTGTTTATAGTATTAGATACTTCTTTATGAAAATTCACATCCTAATATAAAAATGTAGTAAAAGGAAGGTGGAATAGAAAATAAAAATATAATCTTTCCTGTTTTACTGCTTTTCCAATGACAATATTCATTAACAGGACTTTTTCATACATTTCTGTACAAAAAGCCTTTTTTATGATATACAGGTACATTTAATATTTAAAGACATATATAACTTAGTGGTTAAGAACATAAATTTCAGACTCAGATAGTTTGGGATAAAGTCCGGTAAACCAGTTACTATTTTAATGACCTTGGCAAGGTACAATCTTTCTAAGTCTTGTTTTCCTTTTTTTTTTTTGGAGAGGGGGGAGGCTAATATAAAATATCTTGTATTATAGCTTAGTTGCTATGACAAGTAATGATGTATAGAAAGAAAATAAATTGTCTCTACTGTTATATGAAGACTTTTATCATGTCTGCCATACTAATTTCCCCATTATTTCCGAAACTGTCACCATTAAGGTCACTTCTTTAACCTTTCTAGCATAGTAGTAATTTTATATTCATCGAGATATTATGATTTCTAAATGGGCTTACTTTTAGCCAGATGGTTATTCTTAGTAAAGGACATCTGGCCACTTCTCAGCTTTAAAACACAATCAATCTTGCTCTTTGGTACAAAGTCAGGTGTGAAGGATAGAAATAGGCAGATATGTTTATGAGCTGATGTAAGAAACACTGCAAATGGCAGCCGTTCTGACAGGTGTGAGGTGGTACCTCATTGTCATTTTAATTTGCATCTCTGATTAGGGATGTTGAGAATTTTTTCCTATGTCTCTTGGCACTGCTAATGGGAATTCAGACTGGGAGAGTCACTATGGAAATCAGTGTGGAGTCTCCTCAAAAAATTAAAAATGGAACTGCTGTTTGACCCAGTAATCCCACTTCTAGGAATATATCCTAAGAAGCCTGAAACAGCAATCAGAAAGAACATATGCATCCCTATGTTCATAGCAGTGCTATTTACAATCAGGAAACAACCCAAGTGCTAATCAATAAATGAGTGGATAAAAAAGCTGTGGTGCATCTACACCATGGAATACTATGCAGCAGTAAAAAAAAAAAAAAGGATCTCTTACCCTTTGAGATCATAGAAGGACCTGGAGGTATTATGTTAAGTGAAATAAGCCAGTCAGAGCAAGACAAGCATCACATGATCTCACACATATGTGGAATCTAATGAACAAGATAAACTGATGAACAAAATAGATCCAGAGACATAGAACCATGGAACAGACTGTGGAATCTCAGAGGGAAGGTATGTTGGGTAGGTGGGTGGGAAGAAATCATCCAAAGAACTTGTATGCATATATGCATAAGCCATGGACACAGAAAATAGGGTGGTGAAGGCCTGGGGTGGATGGCAGGGGCAGCCTAGATGGGGTCATTTGGGGGAGAAAGAGGACATATATAATACTTTCAACAATAGGTATTGAAAAAAAGAAAGAAACATGGATGTGAGTGATTTCTAGCATCCCCTGAGTGTCCTCTGTAGGCTAAACCCTCTGCCAAATCCTTTTTGTAGATTTCTTCTTATCTCCAAAACAACCCTTAAGTTTGTGGTACCTACTGCTTATTTTATTATGTACTTATCCCTGCTTATAAGGAAGCTTTGTTCTCCACTTTACAAATCAGAAATTGGAGTTCCATAAGGGTAAGCAACTTTTCAAATTTACAAAGCAAGTAATTGCTGAGCCCAAGATTAAAATTAGATTTGCCTCCCTTAGCACTTTTCTCTCACTGCATTTACTATCTACTCAAATGTGTCTTTTACAGCTCTGTTTTTCTGTTTGTTTGTTTTTACTTCTATTGGTCCTGAAATCTTAAGCATTAAATTTACTCTTTAATGTAATTAAATTTTATCTTTTTGAAAAAGATACTAAAGCAGAAAATGTGTCTTCATAAAGACATTTAAAATACACGTTCTTTTAAAATATCTAGTATTCCTTTATTTCTAAAAAATGGGCAGTAGGTCAGAAACCAAGATGGCGGCATAGGTTAACGCGGGAGTTTGCTGCCTCGAACAACCACTTCAAAAATACAACTAAAAGACGGAACAGACATCATCCAGAACCACAGGAAGGTTGGCTGAGTGGAAGTTCTACAACTAGGAGGAACCGAGAATCAGAGGAGGCGCAGTGCTGAAGTAAAATACTAAGGTGCGGAGTGCGCGCGGCATGGGCTGGTGGCTGAGGGCGCGGTTGACTGTTTCAATCCGGAGGGAGCCTCAGACTCTGAGCTCCAGATCCCGGCGAGTCTCTAGGGACCCAGACTCAAACGGGAGAAGCGGGACTGTCTCGCTTCGGTCCCTCCGAGGTTTGCAGTGGTTGCTGGGACAGAGAGGCAGAGCCCCTGGGGACGGACTGAGAGCAGCCATAACTGCTCCCTCCTCCGCCCTGTTGATCCTGTGGGACCCGCCCCGCCCAAGCCCTGCACAGAGGCATTTGCTGGATAGCCTCAGGCAAAGGCTAGATTAGCACCTCCCTAGAGGACAGAAGTTCTCCCACTGCAAACACAGCTGATTCTCACAGCCAGTTGGCCTGGAGGTCAAGTAGTAATTACCTACAACAATCAAGGCTTGACTACAAGACTGCTCACAGAGACCACAAGGGGGTGCACCAAGAGTGTCTACCTCAGGTAATTAGGACACTTAACACGGAAAGCCACTCTATCGACACAGCGAAGCATAAAAAAATGCCAAGACAAAGAAACAGGCCACAAAGGACAGAACCGGAGGAAAGCAGGCTACTGGATATAGAATTCAAAACCACACTTTTGAGGTCTCTCAAGAGGCTTCTAGAGGCTGTCGATAAACTTGATGAGATATATAGGAAATCTAATGAGACCCTCGATGGTGTGATAAAGGACCAACTAGAAAGTAAGCATACACTGACTGAAATAAAGAATATTATACAGACTCCCAACAGCAGACCAGAGGAGCGCAAGAATCAAGTCAAAGATTTGAAATGCGAAGAAGCAAAAAACACCCAACCGGAAAAGCAAAATGAAAAAAGAATCCGAAAGTGTGAAGATAGTGTAAGGAGCCTCTGGGACAGCTACAAGCGTACCAACATCAGAATAATAGGGGTGCCAGAAGATGAGAGAGAGCAAGATATTGAAAACCTATTTGAAGAAATAATGACAGAAAACTTCCCCCACTTGGTGAAAGAAATAGATTTACAAGTCCAGGAAGCGCAGAGAACCCCAAACAAAAGGAATCCAAAGAGGACCACACCAAGACACATCATAATTAAAATGCCAAGAGCAAAAGACAAAGAGAGAATCTTAAAAGCAGCAAGAGAAAGAAACTCAGTTACCTACAAGGGAATACCCATACGACTGTCAGCTGATTTCTCAACAGAAACTTTGCAGGCCAGAAGGGAGTGGCAAGAAATATTCAAAGTGATGAATACCAAGAACCTACAACCAAGAGTACTTTATCCAGCAAAGCTATCATTCAGAATTGAAGGTCAGATAAAGAGCTTCACAGATAAGGAAAAGCTAAAGGAGTTCATCACCACCAAACCAGTATTATATGAAATGCTGAAAGGTATCCTTTAAGAAGAGGAAGGAGAAGAAAAAGGTAAAGATACAAATTATGAACAACAAATAAGCATCTATCAACAAGTGAATCTAAGAATCAAGTGAATAAATAATCTGATTAACAGAATGAACTGGTGATTATAATAGAATCAGGGACATAGAAAGGGAATGGACTGACTATGCTTGGGGGGGAAAGGGGTGTGGGAAATGCGGGAAGAGACTGGACAAAAATCATGCACCTATGGATGAGGACAGTGGGTGGGGAGTGAGGGTGGAGGGTGGGGTGGGAACTGGGAGGAGGGGAGTTATGGGGGGGAAAAAGAGGAACAAATGTAATAATCTGAACAATAAAGATTTAATTATTTAAAAAAAATGGGCAGTAAATTGCTTTGTAAAAAGGTTTCCTTTACATCAAGTAATAATTTTAAAATCCCCCCTACAATTTCCTTTGTTGCAATAGCTATTCACATTAGTTAACTAAAATGTAGTACAAGACCTTTTAAGGAGTCTAACCCATTAATTGCCATTAAAATTTAACCATATATTTCATCCAAAATACTTGTACTTTAAAGAATCAATGAAAAATCATCAAAAGTAGAGAGCAATTAAGTAGGAATTGTCTCCTATTAAAGACTGCCTGTATGCTAGATTTGGGCAATTTAATTTTATGAACCAAGCTTTGGGGTAAATTTAAAATCATATTGCTATTATTGATGTCTAGGGCATTTAAAATAGGTATTTAACAGGTATATAATTATAATCATGAACTGCTTTTGAGAAAAAAAAATTATAAAGAATTATAACCATTCAGCTTTCACGAAACAGCCAGCTTTTTAAAGGTATAATACCTTTGACAATGAAACATTTTTAATCTCTCAATATAGTTGGGATTTAAAGCTAAAAATGAATACAATGCTGAAAATAAAATTCTTAATTACATCCAGATCTGAAGCATAAAATACAGCAGGTGGTGAATTTGGGCTTTCCATTGTTTTTGATTTTTCAACCATATTCCTGGAAACTACAAAGAAGTTAAATTGCCAATTTACATGATTCACCTACACTACAATATGATTTTTCTTTTTTTCTATTAGTAGTAAAGAGAACTTTCTAAAATGTAAAAAGTACTAGAGAATAACATAATTTTAAAATGTTTGAAAGGTTTTTAGATAAATTGTTTATACAGAAATTATGTACAGAACCAATACAGTTGTAGTACCTACTGCTTGTTTTATTATGTACTTATCCCTGCTTATAAGAAAGGTTTGAGAAATGAATAATACTTATAATAATGTCATACATATTCATAAAGTAATATTAAAGGATTATTTTATGGAGTCATTATTTACCATTTATGTGGCAAGACTTAATGGCCTCTGTATCTATAAATAATCTGAACATCAAATGCTTTGGCACATAAATTAACTAAAATGGAAAATTGAAAAATAATACAGAATACTAAATATCTATATATGTAGTTTAATCATTAGATTATAATTCATACTGAAAGGGGTAATATAATTTTGTATATTCATTCTTATCTTATTGTATTTCATTTTAAACATTGATGAATGTGTCAAAAAGTATATATGTGTTTTGGAGAAAAACGTGTATTCTTTTTGATTAAATAACAAATTAACTTTTCAAAAATTCAAAAAGATTTATAATTACTAGTCTTAGCAATGCCTGTCATAGTTTGACATCCAAAATAGACATTGTATTTGCTTCTTCAAATTTATTTTAATATAGATAGGTTGAGTATAACAAACTTTCACTAAAAACAAACACAGAAAATGTAAAAGTACAATTGAATTTAGTAAATATATGTAAAATATTTTAGTTCTTTGAAGAATTTCCCTCTAAATGACTCCAGGATTAGCATAATTGAGAGATGTGACAAATGGGAAATAAAGAATGACAAATGGGATATAAAGATTAAGTGATTTATCCTTGCTAACTTTTTATATTCTGAATATCCTAGTTATCTATAATAACAAAAGGGTAATATGCTGATTAGACCAGACATCATTCCGGACGTCCTTCCTGACGTAGCCGGGGCCAAAGGGAAGCCTACTGGGTCCCGGGTGCCTGCGGGCGGCCGAGGGGAAGCCAGCCCAGATCCTGGGTGCTTGCCAGCAGCTGGGGGGAAGCCCTGGTCCTGGG
Source organism: Myotis lucifugus (assembly GCF_000147115.1). NCBI lineage: Eukaryota > Metazoa > Chordata > Mammalia > Chiroptera > Vespertilionidae > Myotis > Myotis lucifugus. The sequence goes on from NW_005871065.1 coordinate 2,421,309, forward strand.
TGCCAGAGGGAAGCTGGTGCCAGCAGCTGGGGGAAGGAAGGCCTACTCTTGCACGAATTTTCGTGCATTGGGACTCTAGTATTAGATATAATACATAATATATACAATATGTGATATATATTATAAAAATATTCTGTAGAATACAAATTCATTTTAATAATGGGATAAATAATATTTAAAGCATCAAGCATATCACTGATTCATTAAATTAAGATAACAGCCACCTGCTATATTTCTGACTCCCTCTCCTATCCCCACTCCAGCTGCTCAGAACGTCCAGCTTTGACTCTACCAGCCTTTTACTTTTCTTCACCACACCTCACTTCCTCATTTTTCATCTTCCTCAGCTTAAATATTAAGGTCCTGACTCACATACTCACAACTGTAAATCTACTTTTGCCTCACCTTGGGTGTGTCCATCCAACAGCCAAACATGGCTGAAGAAGACTAGATAACCACTTGAGTCTAAATCACTTTACATTCTTGATCACTGACCTCACATGAAATATTTACAGTCACTAATCAGTTACACTAGTTCAATCTTTTGCCTTGATGACTATTTAATAGCTTCTCCTTTCTCCTCAAACATGTATATTTTCCTCTACCCTAACTCTTGGTAATAATCCTACTAAATATTTAATTGAGAAGATGGGGGCGGGATTAAGAGAGGACTTCCCCTAACTTTAGCAACCACATCTACTCATCTCTGTCTAGGACCATAGACTGTGCCTTCCAGCTGGTTACTATGGGTTACATGGGCAGGTCCTGGCCATCACATCCCCCTTTTCTATAAAAAGGTCTGGGTGTGTTTTTGTTTTATTTCACTTTTTATTTTCCTTTTAATTTCTTCACTAACTATAACTGCAATTTTGGAGGAGAGGCTAGGGGGAAAAACAATAGATTTCTTGTCATATAATATGGTGCTAGTATTTTGCTATTATATTATGTGTTAGTAGAGTACAGTATAGTACTAATATTATAAACTTGTTTCTAACTCTCTAGACCTGGCAGATATTTTAAACTCCTTCTATCCTGGACAATTTTCACGGTTCCTGAGAAGTTCCCTGCTGGGCTCATCCCTTGATATGTCGCTACCTCTTCTGCAGCCGGATGCTTTTATCTCAGCTCCACACTCAGACATTAGCTGTGGAGTTCCCTCACCCTCCCACACAGTCTTCTTTGATAGGACATAAAAGGCCAAGTGCCTCCCTCTTGTCCGTGGGAAATGGTGACATACTAGTCTTTCTTGTCATCAGTGGGGATGTGTACTGCCTACTGCAGGCCTCTGCTTTCTTCCTTCTGCCCTGCGGCAACCACTTTGTACCGAGTGTCACTCCTGAGTCCTTCAACTGCAGAGAATAGCGCATGGGGTTTCAGGAATACTTCAGGTGACTCTTCAGAGACTCCAATCCTCTTCCACCTGTACTCACAGCGCAGGGTCCGCTGCTGGTTGCTACTGCTGCCTCATAAATTATTTTAAAACTTAAAGGGGTACAAATTAATTGTATTGTGCTCTCAGATCCTATGTGTTGGGACATCAGACCGAGCACAGTGGGGGATGGCTTTCTCTTGCTCCCTGGTATCTGGGGCCTGTCCTGGGAACACAGGAAGGTGGAAGATGACTTGTCACTTGGGATAAGGAATCATTTGGAAGTGTTTTCTGTCCATGTCTAATGGCTGATACTGGCCATCAAGTGAGACCTCCACTGAAGCTGTGGACAGACACTACATTTGTCTCTTCTGGTGGCCTCAGGGTAGTTGGGTTTTATACAATGCAGTTTAGGCTCCAGAATCAGTATCCCAGCTAAGGAGGTGGAACCTTTCCTTTCATGGCAGAGTCTCAGAACACATATAGTGTCACTCCTGTCACTTTCCACTGGTTACAAGTGTGTCACAGTACTATTTAGATTCAAGGAGAGAGAATTAAGTTTTACCTCTAGATGGAGAGTGTCAATGCTCTAAAAGGGCATTTGGGAATGGAGCTATTGCAGCCAACTTTGAAAATCCCCTACACTACTTTTCCTCTTAAGGTAGTTTTACTAATTAAAGCCTTTCTTCAAAATACACCTCCTCCTAGCCTTTTTTCTTTTTTAAATAAACTTGATCTGACTGAGAGGTCTCGGTGTCATGGAATATGTTATTATGCATTGTCTTAGTAAATTATGCATTGTAAAGTGTCCTGTTATTTTGGTATGCTGTCTTGCTATGAGGGTTTAACATCTTGTTATAGGAAAGGGAAGGAACAAGGAGCTATTCCACCATCTTTACCCGCCTGTCATCAACCTCCACACATGTGAGAAAAGACACCTCCAAATGATACTCACAGTGGACCTGCCTTTCTCAGTCACAAGAACAGGAAATCTTTCTTGCAGTTTTCAACAGTTGAGAGAGAACTTGGTTCTTTGGGCTGGAATGTCTCAGTCTTAGTCCCAAGACTTTAGAACCATGACAAGCAAGTTACAAATTTGAGAATAAAAAATATACAATTTAATGATATGTGTAGTTGAAGAGCCTTCTCTCTGGTAATATATGTCACACAGCAACAACCTGACAGAGTTTGGGATTCTTTGAAGTGCTATGAAGCCAAGAGACCTGGGTTTCCATATGATCACTTAAGAGACCACCTTTGTTACATGAAGAGTTGATTTGCAGAGATTATATTTTTACTAGAAAAAGTTTCCTTTTTAACAATGGGTTTAATCTCTGCTACACTTGTTCATTATAACCTCTTAGTGCAGCAGTTCTCAACCTGTGGGTCGCGACCTCTTTGGCGGTCGAACCACCCTTTCACAGGGGTCTCCTAAGACCATCCTGTGTATCAGATATTTACATTACGATTCATAACAGTAGCAACATTACAGTTATGAAGCAGCAACGAAAATAATTTTATGGTTGGGTCACAACATAAGGAACTGTATTTAAAGGGCCAGAAAGTTGAGAACCACTGTCTTAGTGTGTTGTGTGTGTTCATCATCCTAAGAGAGTAGAGAGTTGAAAACTGCAGAGAGAGTTAACAAAATACTCAACTCTCACTTACTTGGGTTAACCAATGAGAGAGTCTGATCATTAGAAAAGCCCTGTGTCTCTAGACTGTAACAGTGTGATTCTACATATGGTATGGTTTATGGCTGAAAAGTCTAATTTTTTAGAAAACAGGCATAATGTACATATAGGAGGTTACAACTTTAAAGGCTGTAAGGCAAGATTACCTCTCGGATCTCTTAAAGTAAGCAGATATTCTGATTTTTCACTTGTCTTAAGAGGGTCGATCTAAGGACAGAAAACAAGGCTTCAGGAGGTGCACTGTGCTTTAGAGAGGGGCACACCAGGCCTCTCTCTGTCCCTGCAAGACTTTCACAACTACAATCTGAGCAGCGTGGATGCCTCTAAGGGCATTCCCACCGGGGAAAGATAAGCTGACTTTAGCCATAGGAGGCAGACTGAGAGCTGAGCCGGGAGGGGCGATGCCTGGACATTTTGAAAGGTGGGACTCGATCTGCGAGTAACCATCCTCTGTGCTGGAAAGGCAATTTGTTACGTTTGATCTTGTTAAAAGTCTCGCTTTTATGAACGATTAGTGCAAGGAGTCTAGGGAAAGGTCTCTCTTCAAACTTGGAATAAAGTGTTGGCAGGAAAAGAAATAGAGGCCTTCGCAAAGGTGGGCCCGGCCAAATTGAAGTTGGTCTGAAATTGATTGTTCAACAGCTGGTCAATAGCCTGGAAAGCCACTCTCTAGGGGGGAAAAAGCAAGTGACAATCAAGAAAGGTTTATCTGACATGTAGATCTTGCAAACTAAACCAGGAGAGTCTTTAATTTTCCATTTTAATAGATATTATTAAAAAAAACTGATGTAAAGTTACAACACATTCTTTGGAGCTATGAAGTAACCACCAAAATAAATATAAGGAAAATGGCTAAGGAAAATAGAATATTGATTTGATTTTCATATAACCATGTACATACAGGTGTCCACCCAAAAAATGTATACACACTTTGAATGATTATGAAGTCAGTGTTTATTAATATAGAGTTTATTTTCAAAATTAAGGGAGTTATCAGCTGGTACAGTGTGTATACATTTTGGGGGACAGCCTATATCTCTTTTATAGAAAGTTAGAACTAAGTACAAAAAATAGTTCAGCAGCTCGATTTTATATATGAGTGCTGAGGCCAGGTGACATTTGAAGTACATGTTTTGATATGCAGAAGTGAGAGAAGGAAAATTGTGCCGAGGAAGCAATTTCTTTGGGAAGGGAATTGAGGAGGGAAGAAAAAAAAAGGATATTATATGTGGGCAAGAGTAGTTCAATTTGGTTGGACCACACTCTAAAATAGAAAAGTGAAAGATGAGATTAGAAAAGTTAGATGAGATTCAATTGCAAGTTTAAGGAATCTAAAATCTAAGTCTTCAAGAACTATGGGAAAGATATTAAATATTAGGCAGAGGAGTGACATGCTTAGGGATCTTTAGAAATTGGTAGCATTAAGTGAGACAGTTTAGAGATAGGACAGACCAGAAGCAGAAAGGCTAGTAAGCAACGTATTTCAATCAGTCCGTGAATGAAATGGATGTCAGAATATGCTAAGGACAGAAAGAGTGGAGAATGGACTTGGATGTGAGAGCTGTTGCAAAGGGTCAGTCAGTAGGGGTGGGTTATCTGGAATCATTTAGACCAAAACAAATAAACAAAGAGCATGTGAAGTAATGCCAATATTTTAAGGCTAGGTAAATTAAAAACAAGTGATTCCAAAGCAGAAACAGAAAATAGAGGACGAAGAAATAGTTGGAGGGAAATTAGGACGGATAGGAAACCGTGCTTAGCCTTTTGACTTTTGTGCATTTGATTTTGAGTTTCTGGCAGGACCATCAGATAGAGGTGTTTAATTTTGTTGCTTTGTTTTAACTAAGCAGCTGGAAATGTAGGTATAAACCTCTCTTCCGAGTAGCACTTTTTCTCACAATCAAATCCAGAAATTTTGTTAATACTATTAGTAGCCTTCCTAATATTGCATGAAATAATGCAAGCACAAACGGAATATAGGCATTTGCTATTCCTAATGCTAATTCCAATTAAGTATTGAGAAATATGAAATGAGTGAGTCACATCATTTTATTATAGCAGATATTTATGTCTGTGTTCATAGCATGTTAATCTAGGCTAGGTTAGGCAATATTCTACTATGGAAAACCAAGACTTTATAATATGCAACAGTCCCAAAAGCAGTAAGTGTTAGGGCCTTAAGATTGAAGAATAGCTTTTAATACACATTTAACTGAGGATTATGATTTTTATATATGAAGACTTCTGATTCATTTATCCTTTCAGGGTGAGAGAAAAAATTCCAATTTATGGCTTAAATTTCCATCTGTTGACTTACAAATTTATACTGTTGACTTGCCTAGACCTCTATCCTGAAATCCCACACACCATCCTACAGCTTTCTTGAAATGCTTTCTTGAAATCTTAAATTAGATATATAAACACTAACTTTAAAAGTAGAAGTGGTGCTGAACACAAGGGAATGAAATACAACACAAAATCATTTAACTCTATTAAATATTCATTTATTAAGTATGTTCAACTACCAAGTAATTATTCAAAGCCTTAAGTATGTATACATGGGCAGCAAAGATAGAGAGCATTGCTATACTGACAATATTTTCTATTGGACACCAGCTTTGACACCAAAAAATTGAATTGCAGTCATTGCTATTATGTAAAATGTAGCGTTGTGTATACATCTCTTATTCCATTTTTTTTAATTTACTAACTTTAAAATTTTTTCCTAACTTTTCTGCAACAAAGTTTGTTTTTCTAACATCATTTTAAATGTTGGACCATTTAGTTGAATTTGTAATAAATAATCACAATTTTGTAAGATATTTCACCTGATCACTATGAGTGTTCAACAATTTTACATTTCATGAATTGGAATTAAAAACTAAGCCATAATTGGAATTGTTTTTTCTACTTGAAGCATTGAACAACTTTTGATATAAAACTGGTATCACTAGCACATCTGTGAAGTACTTCTATTAATGGAACTATAACTTCACTATTCTATATTTGCACAAGAAACGTCAAAATCCAAAATAAGGAAAATTTTAGAAGAGAGATTCCATCAAAATAAAAATAACTATCAAAATAAAAAGTCAAACTTCAGAACGAGATTAAACACACCTTTGGCAGTTGCATGCATGAAATCATTATCTCTGAATGAAATCTTTTAAAGTAGCTATAAATGTTTGACCTAGATGTTGGCCTTCTAATTTTTATGTAGTAAATAGAATCACATTGGCCCACTTGTGTTATGATAGTCGGCTTGGCTATCATAACAAAATACTGTGAACTGGGTGGTTTAAACAGAGATTTATTTCTCAGATTTGGAACCTAGGACCTCACTGTTATGACCTGAGTGTAAATTTATCTACAAAGAAGTTTTAAATATATATATATAATTTCAGAGAGGAAGGGGGAGAGAGAGAGAGAAATAGAAACATCAATGATGAGGGGGAATCATTGATCAGCTGCCTCCTGCATGCCCCCTACCAGGAATTAAGCCAGAAACCCAGGTATGTGCCCTGACCAGGAATCAAACCAAAACCTTCTGGTTTATACATTGATGCTCAACCATTGGGCCACACCAGCCAGTCTACAAAGAGGTTTTTGTATATGTAATTAAGTATCTCAGGATGAGACCATTCTGGTTTGGACAGACCCTAAATCTAGCAAGTGTTCTTATAAGACAGGAGAAGGGGAAAGGACACAGAGAAGAAGGCAATGTGAAGATGGAAGCAGAGATTGAAACGAAGCATCTACAAACCAGGAAATATCAAGGACAGCTGGCAGCCACCCAAGGCTAGAAGAGAGGCGTGGGAGAAATTATCCCTCAAAATTTCTAGAAGGAATCAACCCTGCCCTCAGAACTTTGAGAGAATAAATGTGTTGGTTTAAGTCACCCCGTTTTGGGTAATTTTTTTATGGTAGCCACAGTAAACTAATACACTACTGATATGCATATCTTTCTAAAATATGAAATACCAGCCATGTGTTTCATTATACATAACATAGGCGATAGGTATAAACCAAGACTTATCAGGCAGCCTGCTTCAAGCATTTCTCAAAGTTAATGTATTCACTAAAAATCCAAATGTTGTCCTCCTAGACTCTCATTTTTAATTTTCTCCTCAGTTAATAATTCCACATTTCTACTTGCTGAGGCCCAAACGTTGGAATTATCGATACTGCTCTTTTCACACAGAGATTGGAACTATTAGTATATCCCGTCAGCTCTACCTCTGAAATATGTCTAATTCCATCACTTTTCACCACCTTCCCTTATTGCTGCCTTACTCCAAAACTATTATCATCTATCACCAACTCCTTCCTGCTCTCCCTGCTTCCAATTTTGTCTCATCAGTTCCTAAATGTTGCAGCCAAAAACCTATTTTTAAAATGTAAGTCAGATAATGTAACTTGTATATCAAAACTCTCTGCTTTCCATGTCCTATGATTAAGTTGTGTCTCCAGAAAGACAGGTTGAAGTCCTAACCCTCAATACCTCAGAAACTGACCTTATTTGGAAATAGGCCATTGCAGGTAATTAGTTATGTTAATACTAGAGGCCTGATGGACGAAAATTCCTGCAAGAGTAGGCCTTCCTGGCACAATGGCCGGCCCCCATGGGTAGTGGAGCCTGTTTGTTCCGCTCCCATCGCGCCTCAAGTCGGAGTCTGTAAGGAGTGGAAGGGCAGAGGGACGCCTTCCCCGAGCCGCCCCCTCCCCAGCAGAACCCTGGCTTCAGGAAGCCGGTCCATCCGTGCTGCTTGACACAGTTGCTGCAGGGAAGAAACATCTGCATAGCATATACTTCAAGGGACCTGGCGTATATGGCATACTGTTCTTAATATGTTTGCTCACCTTCTTGGTGCTATGTGTTTTAACCAAGGTCACCTCTCCGAGAAAGGTTGTTTCCCCAGGTAGGGATTTTTCCCTGAAGTTAGGGAGGGAATAAAACCCCTTAACTAAATCCCAGGCGGGTAGTTAATCACTTTATAAACAATCACCCTTAAGCTACATAATCTTTACTCCCTGGAATGGAGATAAGAAACGCCCTAACCTTTGGAATAGAAATTGATAGGATTAAAAACAACTGGTATAAATACAGATGTAACAAGACACCAAAACACAGAACCTGGCTGGAGAACCTACACAGAACCTGGCTGGAGATCCTGGTTTGAACCTGGCTAGGCTGCTGATCAACTGAACACTGTCTTCGTGTCATTCCTTCTTCGCCGATTCTGTCCACACCTTTGGGAACCTCTGAACCTGCCGGGGTTGGACCCCAACACGTGACCCCCTCCCCGTCCTCGCACTGAGAACTGTGGGTAGCGATGGATGTGGCTGAGAGCCCTGAAAGGGACCCTCACTCTCCAGAGTTCGAAGAGGAGCAGCAGCAAGGGCTCTCGGACGATGACATTCTGAGAGAACGTGGGTCTGATCAGGATTTGGACAAAGCTGCAGGGAGGGCTTCTGATTTGGAGAATGAGGAAAATGCTGTCCTGGGACTGAGCCAGGAGGAAGAGGAAAGTTGCTCTGATGAAGAGGATCAGGACCAGGACTCTGAGCCTCAGGAGCTGAACAGGGGCCCTACAAGCCCCCCTCATGCAGAGGAAGGGGATGGGGGGGAGGAAGACCACACAAGTGATCTGAGGGAGGAGGCCTCCTCGGTCACCAGGGAACTGGACGAGCCTGAGTTAGACTATGATGAGGAGGTCCCCGAAGAGCCAGCCCCCACTGGGCAGGAGGACGAAGCAGAGAAGGCTGGGGCAGAGGAGGGTGAGGAAAAGGGAGAAGGAGCTCCCGAGGAGGAGGGAAAGGCCGATGTCCACAGTGTGGAAGAAAAGGAGCCCCTGGAGGCAGCCAAGGAGACAAAAAAAGAGGATGACGACGGAGAGATTGATGATGGGGAGATGGATGATGATGATCTGGAAGAGGGCGAAGTAAAGGACCCCAGTGACAGGAAGGTGAGGCCTCGTCCCACCTGCCGATTCTTCATGAAAGATGTTGTGACACCATTATCCACTCTTCTGCCGCCAATATCAAATTCCATACCATTCAGAGACCAGGTGAAAGGGAACTGTACCTGGGGAATGAATTGTAGGTTTATACACCCTGGAGTCAACGACAAGGGCAACTACTCCCTCATCACCAAAGCCGAACCTTTCCGGCCTAAAGGTGCCCCACCTCTCGGGCCTCACCCACCGATGCCCGCCAACCCTTGGGGTGGGCCCGTAGTTGATGAAATTTTGCCTCCACCCCCTGCAAAACCCCCCACAGAGAGTGCCTGGGAACGAGGACTTCGGCGTGCCAAGGAGGTTTTAAAGAAAGCAACCATTCGAAAAGAACGGGAGCCTGATTTTGAAGAGAAAAGGTTTACTGTGACCATTGGTGAGGATGAACGGGAGTTTGACAAAGAAAATGCAGTTTTCCGAGATTGGAATTATCAGGTTACAAGAGATGTCAGAGACACAACACCTGAGCCTTATGCAGATCCTTATTATGATTATGAAATAGACCGGTCCTGGCGTGGCGGGCAGTATGAGAATTTCAGGGTGCAATATACAGAAACAGAACTGTACCAGAATTACCGGGAACGGCAAAGGGAGAGAGAGCGAGAGAACAGACAGCGGGAGCGAGACCTTGCGCGCGACAAGGAGCGGCGGCGGAGGAGAGAGGAGCGAGAGCCAGCCAAACGGGACGAGAAGGACAGACGGCACAGAGACCAGGACAGAGAGAAAGAGCGGGAGAAGGAAAAGGAGATGCCAAAGCCCCGCTCCCCACAGCCACCAAGCCCACACGCTGAGCCACCCAAGAAGGAGACCGTCTCTGCTGGGTCACAGGGGAAGCGAGCAGAGGAGTGGAAAGACCCTTGGCGCCGGTCCAAGTCTCCCAAGAAGAAACTTGGTGCATCGGCCTCCCCTAGCCATGCACAAAGGCGTCAAAAAACGTCAGCCTCATCGGCCTCTGCCTCCCATGCCTCCAGGTCGTCCTCACGGTCCTCCTCCTCCTCCGGCTCTGGTTCGTCCAGGTCTCGGTCCCGGTCCTCATCCTACAGCTCCTGCTCTAGCCGGTCTTCCGGACACAGCTCCTTCTCCGGCAGCCGGTCCAGGTCCCGGTCCTTTTCCTCCTCCCCGTCCCCCTCTCCAACGCCTTCTCCGCACAGACCTGCTGTCAGAGCCAAGGGGGAGCCAGCTCTGCCTCCTGGGAAGGCAGGAGAGAAGATGGTGAAGAAACCAGCCCCACCACAGGCCCCCAAGACCACTGCCGCCACCCCTGCGCCTGCCCAGCCGGGAGGCCCCCGGGAAGCCAAGAGGAAGGAGCACCCAGCCAGGACCCCTGCCAGGAGGCGGACCAGCAGGGGCAGTGGCAGTGGCAGCGGCTCCAGCGGCTCTCCTTCCAGACCCAGGTCCTTGGGCGTGAGCAGCGTCTCCTCCGTGTCCAGCGCCACGTCCAGCAGCAGCAGCAGCTCGGTGCACAGCGTGGGCTCGGACGACATGTACGCAGACCTGGCCAGCCCTGTGTCCCCGGCCAGCTCCCGGCCCCCCACCCCAGCCCAGACCAAGAAGGAGAAAGCAGGAAAATCTAAAAGAGAAGATGGCATGAAAGAGGATCAGCGGGAAAGGGATGCATCCACACGGCCACCCAAATCCTCCAAATCGTCCACGGGCAGGAAATCCTCCCAGCGGCCCACAGCTCCCCAGCGGGCACCCTCTGGGCAGCCCCCGCAGGGCGCATGGGTGGCACACAAGGAGATCAAGCTGACGCTGCTGAACGAGGCCGCTGAGAAAGGGAGCAGGAAGCCATCTGAGCCCTCAGACAAGGACAGGCTAAGCCCTCCTCCAGCCAAGCGGGCCCACGTCTCCCCAGACCAAGGTTCTCGGGACCAGACATCAGGGGGGAGATGGGGTTCTCCCAGGCCAGGACCGCAGAGAGGCCAGAATGCCAAGGCTCCCGTGGCCCTGCCAGGCAGGAAGCGTCCACTGTTCCCCCAGTCCAAGAGCTGCAGCAAGGTCACCAGTGTGCCTGGGAAAGCCTCAGACGCCTCCAGGGGCACCAAGTCAGGGAAGGCCAGCACGCTGTCCAGGCGGGAGGAGCTCCTAAGACAGCTCAAAGCCGTGGAGGACGCCATCGCTCGCAAGCGGGCCAAGATTCCCAGGAAAATGTAATGGACCCTTCGGGCTCAGCTCCCCTGCCAGAAGCAAAGACTCGTGTGTTTTCATACATAGGGTACGCGCAGCCGTGTTGGATTTTGCAGTTAATGTCTTATTTTGGCTGTGATTCTTTTTAAAAATAAAAAAATAAAATAAAAAAGTTTCTCAGCTGGAAAAGAAGCCACACACACATCATGAAGATGACGCTGAACCTCAGCCTTCTCCCAACCACACTGACCAGTCCTTCCCAGAGCAGAGACAGACGGGCAGGCAGACAGCACTGAGCGAGGACATGGCACCGTTTTGTGTAAATTTTAAGTCCCAGATGCCCGGATCAGCCGGCCCATACATTTTTTCTTCCCCATCTTCTCTTCCTCCCTCGGTTAGTCAGGCAAGTTCGCGTCCTGCTGTGTGACGTGTCCTCACCACATGGCTCTCCTACTGTGGACAGGAACACCTGGTGCTACTGAGCAACCTCTTCCCACCCCTGCCGATCCCCAGGATCAAAAATAAATAATATATATATATATATATTCTTGACTAAAGTCTGACTGGGAAATAGTTCCTATTTTTTATTTTAAGCATCAAATTGTTTTAGTTGATTTGAAAATGAAAATATACAGAAAAGACCAAAAAAAAAAAAAGGGCCATGGGTATTGTTGGGCGTCTGTCTAATGTGGAGGGTCTTTTTTTGAGGGTTTTTTTTTTATCATTTAAAAAAAAAAAAAGAGTAGGCCTTCCTTCCCCCGGCTGCCTGCACCAGCTTCCCTCTGGCACCCGGGACCCAGGCTTCCCTCCTCGGGCTGCTGGCAGGTACCCAAGACCCCGGCCGGCTTCCCTCCAGCCCCAGCTTTTTCAGGAAGGACATCCAGAATGATGTCTGGAAGATGTCCGGTCTACTTGGTATATTACCCTTTTATTATTATAGATGAGGTCATACTGGAGCATGACCAATACGACTGTGTCCTCATGAAAAGAGGAGGGGGAGTCCCACAGGGGAAATGCCAGTTGGTGACAGAGGCAGAGCTTAGAGGGATACAGATACGAGCTAAGGAACGCCAAGGATCGACGGTCAGCACCAGAAGGTAGGGGGAGGCAAAGAAGGACCCTCCCTTACAGCCTGCACAGGGAGCATGGCTCTGCTGACACCTTGATTTTGAACTTCCGGGCTCCGTAACTGTGACAGAATAAATATATGTTGTTTTACATAATCCACCCAACTTGTGCTGCTTTGTTGATGCAGCCCTAGGAAACTACACAGCGTGTCACCCTGAGGAACAAAAACCCCACAATAATTACAGTGACCTACTTGGTCTTTACACTTTGGTTCCCATCTTGTCCAGGATCTCATCTCCCACTACATTATTTGCCTAGTTCTCTCTACTCTAGCCACAATGGCTTTTATGGTGTTTCTCCGATATTCTAGACTTACTCTACCCTGCGGGAACTGACATTTTCTGTTCCCTGCTTGAAAAGCTCTTCCCTCAGATATCTAGACTGCTAGCTTTGTTCACCAACTTTGACACTTTACTCATATTCCACACCTGTTAGAATGTCTCTGGCCATCATGTTAATAAAATGATATCCCTCAAACTCCCTATTGCTCTTTTCTAGACTTTTTTTTTTTTAATTCCAGAGTGCTTCTCATATACTTATGTTCTATGTTTTAATACTTAATGTATTGGGTTTTTAAAATTTTTATCACCATTATGTCCCCAGCATTTGGTATGGTAGCTGACACACAGACACTCAAGTTGTTTTTTGGAAGAGTGAATAAACCTATGGCATATTCAGGGAACTTTGAATAATTGAGTATGGCTATGTTTGATTTTTTCTTTCTAGTCAGGGTATGAAGTATTATATCAGGCTGAAATTTAGTCAAAATCCAGGTTGTAGATGATCATGTATACCGTATCAAAGATTTGTTAACTTATCTTTTACTTAAATTGTTTTCAAAATTGTTTCCTTGCAATTTTGTTATAGTTGTCTGTAGTGAAACACATTATTCAAATGAAAATCTTACAAAAATATATACAAGAGATAGTGTTAAGCTGCTTAGTAAGAAACAAAAAAGTGGGTCTCAGAATCTTTCTCTCTGTTTCTTTTCTTATTCACAACACCTTAAGGTCACCATATTCACCCAGGGGTTCCTTAGAGCACAAGCTGAAAAGCACCGCTTTAAGCAACAGAAAACCTCAGAAGGATCAAACAAAGCAGTTACTGTACATGATGAGATTTGCATTTTATTAGATAACAAGGACAACAGTCTAAAGGATAAATCAGAGGCTTGCAAAACTGAAGGCAGAAAAAGGCCAGCAGGGAAGACACCACAATAATCCAGAAGAACTATCACAAGAGCCTGAACCAAGAAAATCTCAGTAGGGAACATGATCAACAAGTGAGAAATAGTGTCGCTAAACCCCGATAAATTGATTTAATATGAAGAGTGGGGGGAGGGGGGAGGAAGGGAGATTTCCAGGTTTCTAAGTAGGGTCACTGAGCAGGAAATGACCACGGACTAATATAGAGGTCGTAGAAGAGGAGTTCAGGCCTCAGGACCTGTAGGACATTCAGGCGCATGTGCCCAGTAGCTAAGGGAAAGCATCATGCTGGGATTTAGCATTGGGTATTACCTTATTCAGCGTTTACTCACTAACTTAAAAACAACCATTGAGAATTAAGAGGAAGAAAAAGCATAATAGAGGAACCTGAAAACATTTTTTGCAGAGTAAATTTTCTATCATCCAGGATAAAAAATATTCTTATTCATATTATTTTAATGCTATCTTTTATAATTCATGATAATGTAATATTTCAGGAGACATGTTTCTATGACCAGTACTATGGCTGATGTCAGATAGGATATAATTTTCATAGTTTAAAATAAATTTGAATTTAAAATGAATCCTTTAACTTTCTGTTATCACAACCACCTCTCCTAAACTTCTTGATGCTTAAGACTGAGTTCTAAAAAAATGCAGTTGCTCAAAATATTAAAAAAATAACAACCATTGAGTTCTTTCAATATTCCCTATGCTTTGCAAGTTGAGGAGCAAAACAGTCACTTTTCTTATGTGCAGTGATAAGAAATGACAGGCAAAATTTGAAAGGGGGGAGGGGGAGCTCTCTGCCCTGTGTATCACTAAAAAAGGAAGAAGAATCAGAAAAAGGCTTTGCCAAGTTAATAAGTTATTGACTCTCAGCTCCAAATTCACCCTTTTTGCCTGCTCTATAAAAATGAATCTTGGCCCTAACCGATTTGGCTCAGTGAATAGAGTGTCGGCCTGCGGACTGAAGGGTCCCAGGTTCGATTCTGGTCAAGGGCATGTACCTTGGTTGCAGGCACATACCCAGTAGGGAGTGTACAGGAGGCAGCTGAATCGATGTTTCTCTCTCATCGATGTTTCTAACTCTATCCCTCTCCCTTCCTCTCTGTAAAAAATCAATAAAATATGTTAACAAAAATGAATCTTGGTTTTTTACATTTTTGTTTCCTTTTCCAGCTGCCATGTTGCTAAGTTTTCTCAGTCCAGGGAGACACCGCAGGAGGAAATGGTTTGTTTCCTGTTGTAGGTGTGCTCACTTGGCTGCCTGTATGGCTCCAGCGGCTCCTCCAGCACGCATTTCCTGCGGTGCACATGCATGGTATTGCTAGTGCCTGGCTCCTATAATTACAGCAGCCAGCATCACCCCAAAGCACCACCTTCTGCCTGCAACCGCATTGGACAACGTTTGGTGAGGACATCTGATGAGGCACCTCCCTGTGAAAAGCCTTTCCTGGCATCTTTCAGAGTGGACTTCCTGCAAGTTCTACCGGGACCACAGCAATCCCACCATCACCCAGCAAGCACAGTCATGCTCTCCCCAACACGGTCTGGGTCTCATTTCTGGTGAAGAAAACTTCCTCAGGAGCTCCATCTCAGCCCTAGGGGTGGTAGCTGATGTTATGTTATATATCCAATTTTATTTTATATACTTGCTATTCCTATATTCTCTAAAGATTCCTTTACTGCTTATGAGCCGATCCTGCATTACTCCATTTTCCTATTGTAGTCAAATATTCTTTATATCATCTATGTTCAGAACACTGTGTGGTTTCCTTCTCTTTTGACCAAGACTTATTCAGAGGTCAAAGAAGAATGATTAACATATAAGCAGGATAAAATAGTTGCACGGATGACAATAAAGTGGAGAATTTAAAAAACAACAAAAAATAGAATTCTTATTTTATATCACGCTTGGTCAAGAACCCACACATACCTGCCAGCCCTAGGCAGAACCACCCAGGGCCAGGTCCCCTTTCTGGTACCAATATGAGGTTTCTAGAGTAGTTAAATACACAGAAACAGAAACTAGAATTGTGGTCACCAAGATCTTGGAAGAAGGTAGAAATAGAGAGTTGTTATTTATTGGATATAGGCTGTATTCTCTTACCTGTATTTCCTAAAGATGGTCACAAGGGAGGAACAATGAAGTGAATGTGAGTGCATTTTATTAAAAACTGAAAATATTAACTGAATACTACTATTTATACTATAGATATTAGCAAAATTTCTTTATAAATATGGAGATTCTGGATGTTATAAAAAAAGTATGGATCAGCAGACTGCAATATAAACGGATTTATAGAAATATTTTTACCTATTGACTATTTGCTTATAAAATGTTTTTGTATTTATCGTTCCTACCAGCCCCAATTAAAAAAATCAACACAAAATAAACTTTTATGGAGTTTCAAGACAGAATGATGAAGTGATACTTTGAGACAAGCAAGACTATGATTTAATTCCCTATGTGAGAATGACCCTGAATGCATGAAGCAGAGAGGATTAATTTTCTACCATAAATTTGTGCTCTCCTGCCCACAGTACAGTGACATCATTGAGAAGTAGCTATCTTCCCAGGGATTACATGTCCAGGTGCCTTGCACCTATATGGGACCACTTGTGTATATATCATGAGTCTTCTATTCCCCCATCAGCCAGCTAAATGCAGAATATTCTGAAACCCTAGGGCATAGCTAAAGTACAGAATAGGAGGAGGCTGGGCCCATAACCAGCCATGAAGTGGAAAGCTACTTATGAACTAGGAACTTTCTCATATTGAACTGTTACATGATGAAGAAATACACTTCTGTTGGCTGAAGTCCCTGAAATTGTGGGGCTTATTTTTGTCAGCAGTTAGAATCCTCTACACCACCCAATGGTGGTAAAAGAGGATTAGAACAAATAAAAGAAAAGCTACATTTATTTCTTTTAAAATAGAGCTTTTGCCTTACTAACTGCATCAGATATTCATATAAATATGCTTTTCAATAATTCTTTAAAGTGATGGATGTTGTTTTGATCCACAAACCTTTCTGCATTCTCAAACACGTTTCCTTCTGTTAACCAGCTCCATCACTTTGACTTGAAAGTTAAAACGTATGATATACTGGACAGGCTGCTCTTTTCAAAGAAAGATTTCCTAATTTTCTTCATGACCAAAGGAGAAGATAAGTCACTGATATTTAATTTAAGTTTCACTGTTAGTTGTGCGATTTATTTGTATGAATAGTGCAAATTCAGTCCCTTGAATTTTAGAAGTAATTTATGCAGACTTATTTTTAAAGAACACACATTTCCACCATAATTTAGTGGGACTCAACTTTTTTAACATTAGACCATCTGGAAATGAAACAGATCAGAGGTACTTGGTTTTATCACTGTGGCACTTTTCCGCTAGGCAAACAACTCTATCTTCTGCTTTCACATGAGTTTGTGCAGGTGTGCTGAAAACCCTTACTCAATAATTTATCAAACAACCCTCATAAAAATACTACATTCCCCCAATCACGCATTATGCATTCCCAGATGCTTTAGGAGAAAATGAGTACAATTCAATAATAAAAATAAGGCATGGTGTAATTAACGCATTAAATTACTATAATGTGTATTATAAACATAATAAGGATTCAGGTTATTTACTTATTCAACAAATATTTAGTGGGTGTCTGAATGCGTCAAATAGGCACTATAAGTGAAATGATTTAGCAGATTTTTTACTATCTAATGGAAATATAACAGCATATAATGAGAACAGTGATAAAAGTAAATTGAAGTGCAATTGTGGACAGGACAGGGATGTGTTTAACCTTTTCATTTTGCAAACAAGAAAATTGAGGAACGTGCTCAATTAGGATGATAGTGGTGACTAACCACCCAATCCTTATAGGTGTAGTTCATTTCCTTTCCAAAAATACTTATTTGGAATACGAAACACTGTGCTTACCACTCTGTTGGATGCAAAGATAGACGTGAACTCATTTCAACTGATTCACAATGACCTTGCAGCAGTATGAGTGCGATACAAGGGTGTCTCGGGCTAGTTATGCCACACTAACGTTATAGTAGGAAGGATTTCCATCTGTTCTGTTTTATCGCTCATCTTGAAATAGCCCAATTTAAAACTTGTGTCAAAGATAAATGCATGTAAAAAAGACAGGGGCTGGTCAAGTAATGGAGATATGACCTATATGGTATACATAGGTTTATAAAAACAATCCGATTAATCTGAAGCAAATGAAACTTAATTTCATGATTTTATAAATAAGGTTATACAGTGTGGGTCCTGTTAAAGTAGCATGTGTCTTCATAGCTACAGTTTTAGAAATTATAATCCCCATTGATTAGGCATTTCATGACATAGACTTCATGAGACCATAGTTTACATCTGTTCTCTACTTTCTGTCTGTTCATTCAACTTTGCATCTACAAATGATAATAACCGACATGTAACACGTTTGGTAAGTTTTAGGGAATTAGTATGCATAACAATGAATGGACATGTCTGTCATAGAACTAAATGCTGCAACTACATTATCTCATTAAATTCTCACAATATTCTGGTAAGGTAGACATTATTACCCCTCTTTTATCATGAAAACACTGAAGCTTAGGTTTTAAGTGACATTTAGATTATAAAAGTATTAGGAGCCCGAGATACATTAAAACTCTGTTTCTAACCATTATACCATCATAAATTCATTCCAGTATAACAATACCTTGAAATATAAAACACAAACCATATTGGAAACAACCAGAATGAAATGGATGTTGTCAGCAATACGAATTGTGCTTCTGAGTTTAGATTTCTAGGCGATATGGAAGGGGAAGATAAATCTGTATATTTGTTTTCACTCTTTTCAAAAATAAATTATGTGTACTTGCTTGTGTACTTGCTTTTTTGCTTGTTTGATATGTTCCTAGGGGATAAAATAAAGTAAGATTTTTGTGAAAACACACATTAAATGATAGTTTGTCTCTGTTTTCAAACATAATCTCTGAACCAAATTTGTTGAATGTTTAATTCTTAAATCTATAATGTAAACAGAAATGAAGAACATATCTTTATATTACAGCTGAGGGAAGGTATTTTTGTAAGTTGCTGAAGTCATGTGTTTCAAGTACATTTCACTCTGGTTTTAAATCAGGGCATCCATTACATTCTATTTCTCACAGAGTAGATGAAAATGGCACAAATTTTTGATAAATACAAATCTTAGTAAACATCAGTCACATTTGTCACAAGTTTTTGTAATGCATAGACTACTTTATTATTTCCTGGATAAATATGCTTTAGCTATAAAATTTTATAGAAGCAAAAGTTGTTCTAGCAGGCATCTGTTTTTTTGTATTTGTTTGATTAGATTGTTTTTTTGTGTGTGTTTTTCTGCACAGAATTCATCTCTTTCTTTTTATGGATCTGCTTTTACCTGTCAATCACATGATCTCACCCCTCTATTAAAAGAAGAAAAGATACAGTTGAACAAAATGAGAAACTACCAGTGATTTGTGTTTTTTTGGGGGGGGGGAGAAGGAGAGAGGAGAGAGATTCAGGGAGACATGTGACCTCAAGGGAACCAGCGATTGTCCTTTCTGGAGGACACTGAGGGAGGAGCCTTCTGAGTGAGGACAGGAGTCTACCTGAGAATGAAGCCAAAGGAAGGAAAGCAGTCAACTGACAAACCACTTAGAGACAGAGTCCTATTAAAATTTAGAGGTAGACCCAGCTCTGCTAAAAAGATCACCTCGTAAGCGATAATGAGTCTGTTTTCTTTCACATTTAACCAATTAATAATATGTGCCTTATTTTGGTAGAAGAGAGCTTTAGCAGTTTGAGAAAGTGTGCCTAGGGAAGTAGATGTTTGAGACCATACATATTAGCATAGATTGACAGATATCTGCATCTACATATCCATATCTATATTGTCTATATCCACATTCATACCTCTATACCCATATCTATATCCATTATCAGTGCAGCGTTCACACTTGATTAATGGCATGGTGGTCTAGAATTATAGATCTGAAATTATTTTTGCTCAAAATTTTGAAAACATTTCTGTAATGTCTTTCTAGCTTCTGGTGTTGCTCTGAATCAGTTTGCTATCATCCTGATGACCAGTCCCCACCACATATCCTATTCCCTGTACCCTAACAAATCTTTCAGGATCATGTTTTTGTTTTTGATTTTCTAAATTTTTACACTGATATGCCTCTTTTAATAATTTGCATTTATTAAGCTTTTATTCATTTTTTTTTTGAAAAAGTAGGATTTCTCCATTTTTATTTCTATCTTATTTTTATCTTCTTTTCATTCTATTTTCTAGGAAATTCACACAACTTTATTTATCAAACATTAACTGATTTTAAAAATGTTTTTTACTATCATATTTATAATTTCAAGATCTTGTTCTATATTTTTAATAGCATTTGATTCTTATTTTGTAATTTTAATATCTTCACTTCGATCTCTAAAAATAATTGGCTTTGGTTTTGTTTTCTTATGCATTTCTCAAGCTCCTCCACCCTCCCACCCCACCTCATTTTGGTTTTCCAGGTCTATGCTTTTCTTAATGATTTCCTCAAATACTCAGTAATTTAATTATGTCTATCACATTAGAAGTGCAAGGAATTTGTATTGGATTGAACAATGTCCTCTCCAAATCCATTGATTTCAGAGAGGAGGGGGTAGTGAGAGACAGGAACATCACTGATGAGAGAGAACCATTGATCGGCTGCCTCCCCCACCCCCCACACTGGGGATTGAGTCCGCAACCCAGGCACATGCCCTGACCTAAAATCAAACCATTACCTCCTGGTCATAGGTGGATGCTCAACCACTGAGCCACGTCAGCTGGGCAAGAGGCATGAACTTTAAAAAAAGTATGGATATTGCGGAGACAGGCAAACTTACAGACAGCCAATCAGGAACTAACAAGCATATACCAGTATACAAAAATGCCAGAGCTTGCTTCCTCTTCTCTCCCTAGGCACCGCCCACAATGGATACCTGACATTCCTGTTGCTGGGGAGCACATCCTGTGCCCAGGTGACTTACGGCCATGTGGGCCTCCACACATGGACTATCAGGCTTTAATTAGCTTGGATAGCAAACTCCTCCCAGCACCCTAGGTTGATGGCAGGAGATGTGCTCCCCATCGCCCACGTGGCTTATGGCCTTGCAGGACTCTACACATGGACTATTAGACTTTAATTCACATGGATGCTCTCAATTAACTTTGCTCCCACTGTTTTTGTCTGTAACCTCATTCTTCATTTTATGAGATAGGAACTCGGACTCAACATCCAGCATTTTGGTTTCAGTAGTGAAGTCAGAATTCAACCTCTGACTTTTTTTACATTAAAACCTATAGCGCTTGCTATGATAATTTTCATGCTGTTCTTCAGAAAGTAGAAGTATTTTCCTGCCTAAGGAGTCTTTTCCTTAAGCTTTAATATATAAAGTCTATCAATAAATATTTGAGCCATGTTTACTAGTTTCATAGAAAAGGCATAAAGTATAATTTTCATAATCAGAAAAACTTAATTAATGTGAGAAAATTATAAGCAACTCTGAGTTCAATTGGCATTTCTAACTAGAGTGTTGACCTTGCAATGGTATTAAGCGATTCTTCAGCGAAAGTTCCACATGTTTTTGTGAGGCCTTGTAAGAATCCACACAACTAATTAGCATAGTGGAAATGTCTCATCTATTTGATCTTTATCTTCTTTGGAGATAAAGATTTATAACATAAATATAATGTAAATTCACTATTATTTAATAAAATACAACATATATGTTATATATTTACATACAAATTCTAGTTTGTGCATAGTATATTATCTGATCACAGATAGAGCTGCTGGGGCACTTTCATATTTTGTACATCTATTTGCTGATGTTCGGGTTGTCACTCATTCCTGAAATGTAAATCTTTAAATAAGAAATCACATATTGAAAAATGAGGACCACAGAATATCAAATGTGAAGAAATCAGAAGCATGCTTGGTCATTTTAGTTCATAATTCCCTGTTAATTTAGAATGCGCTTAATGTTTTTTAAGTATTATGATTCTAGAAAGATAAACCCTTTAAATTTGTATGACAGGAAATGCTCTCAAAAGACAAATTATAGCTTTGTTTTGAATTTTTAAAAAAAATCAAAGGATGATATTTACATAATAAAAAGTTGTAAATTCACTGAGATGGAGTCCTCTGTATATATCCTGAGGACTGTGTGAAATATACCCTCTCAGGAGGGAGCCACTGATGATCCAAAAATGTCCAAGTGCCAGATTTGCATTATTTCCCCTCCAGCCTCACCAGCATTTGATATTAACACTATCAAATTGTATCAATCTGTTCCCTGGAAAATACTATGTAATTATTTAAATTCACCCTTCATGCATAATAGCAAGATTGCCACATTTTTGGCTATTCCTGTTTCCTCTTTTGTGAATTGTCTATTCATATATTTGCAATTTTTGAAATGGTAATGTGGCTGCTTTTTTTTTGATTGGTGGGATTCTGAGTCTATTGTCCTTTATAAATACATTAAACTAATCTACTAGTTGCCTGACTAGTCTGGCTCAGTGGTCGATCATTGACCTAAACCAGGAGGTCACGGTTTAATTCCTGGTCAGGGTACATGCCCAGGTTGGGGACTCGATCTCCAGTGTGGGGTATGCAGGAGGCAACTGATTAATGATTCTCTCTCATCATTGATGTTTCTCTCTCCTCCTCTTCCTTCTTCTCTGAAATCAATGAAAATATAATTTTAAAAAAACTCAAACAAAAAACCCCCACCATCTGCTGGTTTATGACTTTGTTTTGTTCTTGCTTTGTTTTAGAGTGTGTGTGTGTGTGTGTGTTTTAACATTGATACTGGTGTCTGTGGTACAGAAGTTTTCATTTTAAGTAAGACTAATTTTCTATATGATTAACATTTGGTTTTGTGAAGAAATGTTTCAATGAAATGCTTTTCACATTTAGATCATTAATCAACATAGAATGTGTCTTTGTTTATATTATGAAAAAGAAAGCCAAATTTATTGTACTTTTAGGAACATAGCTAATTATTTCCATTTGATTTATTAAATAGTTCAGTCTTCCCTCTTCCAAAATGATTTGTATATATCAATGACCTATATTTGTGTGTGACTGTTTCTGGTCTCCCTGTTCTCTTTCATTGGTCCTCTTGTGTTAATCTCACATAAAAACCATCCTATTTTTAAAAAAACACAGAATTATTATATACTTTAGTATCAGGTAGAGTAAGTCATATGGCAAGATGTTTAATATTCAAAATCACCTAAAATCTTTTTGTATACTTTCTGCATACTTGTCAAAAGCAGCTTTGCACATTACATATATGTAAACACACATATGCTCTATTTAATTTTAATTCCATTTATAAAATATTTTTAAAAAATAATTATTCTTTTTTAACAGATTAAGTCATCACATCATTTAACATGGTATGTGTTTACATGTATTTAGTTTATCTTTTATTCCACTAAGTTTTATAATATTTATAAATGTCTTGAACAAAATTTGTAACATGTATTCCTAGATACTGCATACATTTGCTGCCATGGTGAATGTGAGATTTTGTTGTAAATTAAAATTTTCTGAACATTTTCTTAAATTTTCTATCATAATAAAAGTTCATTTTTGAATTCTTATTTCTGTTTTTCTTTTGTGCCAGGTGGAATTCTAGTTCTGTTATTTATTAGCTGTAAGGGCTTGAACCACTTTTATTATCTCATTGGCAAAATTTAAATTGTTGTAATATCACCTACCTTAACTAGGTTGTTTTGAGTTTTATACTTTTATTTTATACTTATAAGTTGACTTGTTACTTAGCATTATTATAAAAAAATAGCTAATATAGGATTGCTAAGGGTGTCACTAAAAAAATAAATTGCTTTTGGACATGATTTCATCCTGATGTATTTTGAAAGTAGTATTCAACCCAGAGTAGATGCTCAGGAAACATTTTTGCATTACTAGATGAACCTTGACATTCGCATAATGAGTGCTAAAAGCAATATAATCTCTTGCCCATGCATAGAGATGATGATGTGAATGTGGATGATTATAGATTATACATTACCTATTAAACTATCTGTTATTTTTATGTATAACAGGGATAACTGAAATAAGGATTTCAAAACTAAACCTTTGATATATAAACACTTTATTCTATTTGTAACTAAAATTTTCCTCCCTAGCCATAGGCATCAATTTATCAATATGTGCCAATGATCACAGAGGAGTTTTGGAAAATAATGTGTATAATTGAGAATAATTAGTTCCTATTAACTTGACAAAGAACACTCTTAAATATTAATGACTTAATGCAGCTTCCAAATGTTGTGATTTATAAGTTTATATAAACTTAAACAGCAGAGTCGGCTCTATTTTTACAGTGGTGTACTTTTAAAAATAACATTAACATTTCATGTTTGGGCATGTTGTTCATTAAATAATGAACTATTCATTTATTTCTCAACTATTTCTCAAAGTATTATGCCTGTGTGTCCTTCAGTTGTATTAAAATTCTGTTCTCCATAGGGAAGGATAGAAAAGATTTATGAGGTAGAAGGCTTAGAATTTTTCAGTTGTTGGAGGTTATGCAGGATTTGAACTGGTGAAAAGAAAAGGTTATTACCTGATCCTGCAAGCATGCAGATACAAGGCAAAGGTTAAAATTCAAAAACCAAAGTGAAGGAAATGTAAATTAGTCTTCTAGAGGAATTACACAGAAAAGCCTATATATGCCGATTACTAAAATGTATATCTTTAGTTCTGTCCACCTACCTGAATGCCAGACACATAAACCCAACAGCCTATTTAATCATGACTTGGATTACTGTCTTGGGTTGAACATCTCCAAAACAGAATACTTGTTTCTCCATCACTGATAATGTCCCCCTGGCTTCTCCCAAGCCCAGTAAATGGCACATTTAAATACTCAGCTCAAAAAAATATCTTCAGTAACTTTGTCTTTGGTCTCTTCCTTCCATCCCATATCAGCCAGACCTTTTGTTTTGGTCTTTGAATATTTCCTAGATCTACATCTGAGCACTTTTCAATAGTCCACTATTACTATGCTAACTCAAATCACCTTTGTCACTCTTCCAGATTCAAACCACTTGTTGAATCCCTTGGTCTCCCTAATTCCATACATGCTTTTCTACTCTAAATGTTTCCCTCAAGCTTTAGTCAAGATAAACTACACTTAACAATGTATTTAAAGTGTACAATACTGATTATTTAATGATAGTGTGAAGTGAAAATAAATATGAAAAATTCTGACACTTAAAAAATATATATAGTTTCTTATCTGTCTTTACCACTATAATGTATGTTGTGTGAGGTCAGGAACTTGGTTTTGCACCCTGTTTAACATCTAAATCTTGCCTGGCATAGAGCAGATGTTTGATAAGATTGGTGGAATAAAGAAATAGCTTAGAGATCATGGGAGAACATTTTGCACTAAAAGATTCAGAGACAGGTAGAGAACGTCAAAAAAATTGTGTTTTGAGCATTCTTATGTCTTCTAATTTTACAATATTCACTAGAAATGATCAAATTTTCCATATAGTTTCTAAATAAAATATATATAACATAAATATAGCAATGGTTCTTTATTCTAATTTCTAGGAAGAGAGACCTGTCAAGAGCAATGCCTGATTTAGGAAGTTGTTTTATTTTTAAGAAACTTTTTTATTACTTTGAAGTTTATATATAACTTTATTTGCAATGCTGAGTAGAGAACTTGTACAATTTTTGAAATCAATTTATTTTCTTAAATTACACACATTTTATGTTGTTACTCAACCCTGATTATTTAATGATAGTGTGAACACAAATAGGAAATCAAAATACCGACATTATTTTTTAAAAAGCCTATACTGGACAAGGCTGAGTTAAAGAGGTTATTTTATATTTTTTATGATTAGTTGTGCTTCTTAAGTTCATTATGATTTGCTAAGTACCAATTTTTATTATTTGTTTTATCCTAATCCTCACCTGAGGATATGGTTTTATTGATTTTACAAAGAGAAGAAGGAAGAGAGAGAGAGATATCAGTTGCTTCCTGTACTTGCCCTGACCTGAGCAGGAGTTGAACATGCAACCAGCCTGGGATTTGAACCCACAACCTTGATGGTGAATGGGATGATGCTCTAAACAACTGAGCCACTGGGCCAGGGCTAACACCATTTGTTTATCATACGATGCACTAATAATTTTGAAAGCTACATGGAAATTATATAATTGCTCAACTTCACACTTATAAATTGTGTTATAATTTCTAAAACTCCTGTTGAGTTTTTCTTTACACCCAAGATATAAATAAAAATAAGCATTTTGATTACAATAGAGATTTACAACAGACCTCTTCACATATTTATAATGATTTATCAAAGAAGTATTCAGAATGTTCCCAAATGAAACCTTGGTTGGCCAAATTGTTTGACCTACAGATAGTGACAGAGCCAGACAGTTTCAGAACTTTTAGATTATCTGAGATAACGTAAAACTTTTATTGTGAAGAATTTTGAACATATGTGAAACAAGAATAACACTCAATGAGCCTCATTTACGAAGGCCTTTAATGTTTTCACTGAACACAGTATATCCAACCTCTCCCCAGTATTATGTAAATTATGTAAACCTGAATGTAGTGTATTTTTATGTGTTTTTTCTAAACCAAAAGATTACTTATTACTGATATAAAGTATATCTGAGGATTTTCATGCCTTTACTTTCTTTGTTCTATTTCCTCTGTTCAAGAATTAATCTTTGTTATTTTATACATTAAACTTCCAGTTAAATAACTTAACAATCCAATATTATTGTATTTTATGCTGAGTACTATATATAATTATTCATTTTGAAGTAATCATTAAAATTGTTTATCATTTATAGCATAAAGGTTTTTATATTTTTTCTTTGCTCAGTAATTTTGCATGAATTGCTAAACAAGATTCTTAATAGTATAGAAATAAGTAAGATGAAGCATTGTATATTAACCTGGAAGACTTAGTTCTAAAAAAATATTGTATTTATGTTACCAGGGCTAAAATCTAGCTAGAGACCCAGGTATAGGCTTACTAAACAGTGAAAAGTGTTATTTTATAAGTAATATTTTATTTATTATACTTGCTGAGGTAGAAAAGAATTAAATCGGGAGCTAGTGAAGAGATGTGATTTATTGCAATACAAAAGTTAACTAGTTCAGGCCAGCTTATCTGATGCTATCAAAAAGGTCTGATATGGTCATGGATGCACCTTCACTTAAAAGTTTGGATCAAATATTAGGGTAATATTAACGCAAAAGTATGTCCTCGAATATATTCAAAATCAAAGTTGTTTTGGTATGACAGAATAAATAAAATTTGGAGATTAATTCATGAATTAATTTGCTAAATTATATATAGGCTTGTTAGAGAGAAGTAAACATCTTAGAATGTTAAAATAGACATGTTGATAAGGACAGTTATAGTTTATTCATGCTTACTCCCCCTAACATAAAATTAAATTTATTTCTTTAATTTCATAAACATTGAGTGATACCAAAGGCCACTAATTCAAATTTTGAAGATAAGCTTATGTAATTAAAATTATTAAAATTGTCAAGCATTTTACACACCAATAATGAACTATCACAGAGAAACTAAGAAAACAATCCCATTTACAATTGCATTAAAAAAATACCTGGAAAAAGAATTTAACCAAGGATGTAAAAAACTGTACTCAAAAAATTATAAGGCACTGAAAAATTTAATTGAAGGAAATACAAATAAGTGGAAGCTTATACCATGTGATTTCACAGGTAGGAAAAATTGACATTATTAAAATGTCCATACTAACCCAAAGCAATGTATAGAGTCAATGTAATTCCTATTAAAATGTCAGTGGCATAATTTACAAAACTAGAACAAATATTCCAACAATTTATATGGAACCACAAAAGACCCCAAACAGCCACAGCAATTTTGAGAAAGAACAAAGTTGGAGGAATCACGCTATCTGATATAAAACTATACTATAAGGCCATAGTAATCAAAACAGTATGGCACTGGCATAAAAACAGACATACAAATCACTGGAAAAAAATAGAGTCCAGAGATAAATGATGCTCAGGGGAATTGGACAGATACATGCAAAAATAATAAAACTAGACCACCTTCTTACACCATACACAAGAATAAACTTAGTTAATGGGTTAAATACTTAAATGTTAGATTCAAAACCATAAACACCCTCGAAGAAAACAAAGGCAGTAAAATCTCAGACATTTCTCGTAGCAATATTTTTTTTCTGATATGTCACCTCAGGCAAAGGAAACAAAAGAAAAAAAATGGAACTGCATCAAACTTAAAAAGTTTCTTCACAGCAAAGGAAACCAACAAAATGAAACAATAACCCACTGAATTGGACATCTTAAAGCTTTCACCAAATTGTATTGAATTCCATATTTCACTGTGGTGAAAACAAAGTTGCTGAATCTACCAAATAACTCTAAAATATTTTTATTAACAGTATGTGAATTTAATATTACAAGCCACTCACTGTAAGAGTTTAAAATATCATTCATTTGAATTATCTCATTTATTCTTTTTTTAATCTAATGATTCATTCAGCACCAGTACCAACTCATTCACTCTAACATGCTTCATTGGATACCACTGTATACTACTCACATGCTAGATGCTGAGTATATAAAGATAAATAGACTCAGTTTCTACTCACATGTAATCTAACAGAGGAAATGTGTACAACAAAAGATAGTTCAAGGCCTATTCATTATAGTTAAAGGGAAATTGAAGAACAAGGAGGGAGTGATTAATTCCAGAGTCTAGTGTGGTTGGAAGAATGTGGTATTCAGAGTCAGAAGGACCTTTTTTTTTCTCACATCCCCCTCCCCCTCAACAAACCTAAATTTTAATCATGGATCCGACTCAAACCAGTTTATAATTTTATTTTCCTTTCCCAGAATCCATTATATTTTGAACTGACCACTAACCCCATCCTCAAGTTAGGACAAAACAAATTTCAGGCTTGGACAATTTTCTCAATCTTTTTAGACCCATAAAACCTCCTCTTGGAGTGGACAATTGTTGCAACATTTTCCCATATTGACTTCATTTTGCAGAAACATTTTAAAATATATTAAATACACCATTTCATTTGATTCCTAAAATTATTAGTATCTCTAGAAAACAAGTTTGCTCTACTTCTATTACCTAACCATTAAACCCTTATAAATCATAAAAGTTAGCAACAATTACCCAATAGCACAGTACAGTGGGGCCTTGACTTACGAGTGTCCCAACTAACGAGGTTTTTGAGATACCAGCTGTCTCTCAGCCGATTTTTTGCATTGAGTTGATAGAGTAATTTGAGTTAACGAGCTCCTTAATGAGCTCGGTCTCCGAACGAATTAAACTCGAAAGTCAAGGCCCCACTGTATATTTGAATTGCCTCAATTTACCTAAGTCAGTTTGTTTAAATCAGGATTTAATCAAAGACTACATAGTTTGCATTGGTATATTATATCTCTTAACTATCTTTTCATCTAGAATAATCCCTTCTCTCCTAAATTTTCTTTTCCTATGACATTTGTTTGTTGAGGCTGGGCTAGTTATCCTGTAGGATATCTCATCTTCTGAAGTTATCTAAATAAATAAATGTATTATTTATTTATTTTTACATTTAACCCCTATTTCTATTTTCTGAGCAACATACAAACAACTAGATTAAAAACTATTAGACACAGGTGAAACACATTTAGCAAGAAAAGTGCACGGGTGATCTGAATAATGAAGACTCTGCTATTTTCTACTGTTAGTAGAAAGACTGCTGACAGGGTTAAGATAGAAAGAGCTAGCTAGCTCTCTGCATTGGGAAGCCACATTTTTCAGTTATCTGTGTGTTGAAAATCTGTGTTCATGGGAGCATCCAGGTCTGATCAACCTCTCCTCTACTGGTTATATCACCCACTGCCTTCCTTCGTTGTGTCAATCATTTTGTTAGTGTTGTAAACTACCAATCCCTTAGTGATCGTCTTTCTATAATTATCAGTTCACATTCTTGGGTCAAAGACTTCCTTTATCAACTGTGGCTTTTTTGATATCCAATATGGTTCTCGTTAAAAAGTTAGATGTAAATTCTTACCATTAATTACCATTTTTCAGTAGAAGTCACTTGGGTAACAGTCATAAGATACATATCAACAAATGAACACAGTAAATATTGCTACTCACCCTCCCCGATATTTCTGCTATCAGTGTTCTGGTCTTCTGGTTCTGTGGGGAGGACTGCATTCCTCACTCCCTTGAAGTATAGGATAACCTGATCAGAAGAGAAGATTAGATTAATAGGATGCAGTTGAGAGTATTGTGAATGGAGTTCACCATGCTTTCTCTCTCCACAGTCATAACAATCTCTCTGGCTAGTGGGGCTTCCTCTCCCAGTGTTGGATGACTAGACCATGCACCTTTTGAATTATATGTAGTGAAAGTGAGAAATCTTTTTTCTTGCTTTAAAAATTTTTCTAGTTTTATTACAACATAATCTATCCTGACATATGTAGTAAGATATTGTACAATATCTTACAGAAGAGTTTTATAAGTATGACTTCAAAATTTGCCCATCACTAAAATATCTCCATGCAATATGGGAGTGTTTTCAAATATTCAGACATTCTGTGCTAAGCAATGAAAACTCAGTTAACTCTTTCTAACTTTTTTTCCCTTTTCTTCCATATGTTCTCACATTAGGTATATGCTCGAGACTACAGCATGCCAACCTCAGTGGCAAAGAGTTGCAAATCCTTTAGATGCATTTTACTTAAATAGATCACTGTAATTTATCTCCAGATTTAAGTCATTGGCAGAAGACTGCAAATAGCAGTCATAACAATTGCTTAACTGAGAAATCATTATCCGTATGTGGCCACAGGGCTTGTGAGAAATTGAAAAGGCTAAAATGCTACCAGTGTCTCTATTCAGCTCCTATTCCTCTTCAGCGTGCTCATGGTTTTCAGCTTTCCAACATTTTCTCAGACTCCCTCTCTGCATCACACCCAGTGCTGTCACACCATATGCTGCCTCCTGCACTTTCACACTTTCCAAGAACACTTGAAAAGCTAAAATCCATAGTCTAGTCTGGGAAGTAAGACACGCTGAAAATAACTATCCACAACGGAGTGATAAATGCCAGAGGGGAACAGATAGTGCTACAAAAGTAGACAAAATGATCCTTTCCAGCTGTGAAATATGAGAGGCCATGGCTTCTCACACAGGCCTGCAAAAGCAGATAAACTATTGTGACTATGAGGAGTAAAGGGGTGTTCTAAGCAGACTGGCAGAAAACAATGTCCCGTGAAGATTTTAGCGAAGGCTCATCAAGGAGCTGTGTGAGGGGAGGCGATGGTTCCTTTCAGCTCCCTGAACTGAAATCTGTACCTGCTTCCCACCTGAGGGAATTAGACTCGGTTCCCGACTTCCAGAATTCTGAAAACCACTCTGAAACTACTTTCAGAGAATGTCTATTCGTCATGGAGGTCACTACTTAAAAATGAGTTTTCCTTGCAAACGTTTCTAACTCTTCCCCCACTAGGCCCTTTGGTTCTAACTGCGGATTGTACATGGGGCTTTTTTGTAGTTGATCTTCATAGCTACAGTCTTTTGCTTTTTTAAACCTGCTCCCTCAGCAGACTTTGAGCTCCATGAGAGAAGGACCCCAGAAATACCTGCTGACTAAATCGAATTGAACCAGGTAAGCCTGTAATGTTTACTTTAGGGGTTGGGAGCGAGTATAAATCAACAAAAAATGTACTTCAAGTCCCTAAGAGAGGAAGTTATTGAAGATAGCTCTATTAATTTTCTATAGCTGCTGTAACAAGTTATTTCAAACGTGGAACTTAAAACAACACGTGTTTATTTTACTGTTCTGTCGATGAGCAAGCTGACATGGTCTCCGGGTCCGAAAGTCAAGATAGAGGCAGGCGGGCATTATTTTCTGGAGGATCTAGGGAAGAAGTCTTTTCCTTATATTTCCCAGCTCCCAGAAACTACCTGCTTACCTTGGCTCACGGTTCCTTGCTCCAGCTTCAGTGCTCAGTGACATGGACGCCGGCTTACGCTGCCATCTTGTTTTCTCTTTTGCTTCCGTCCTTCACTTTTAAATACTCGTGTGATTACATTGGCCTCACCTGGATAATCCAGACGCCTCCCACTGAAGTCTGCTCATTAGCCAAATGGATTTCATCTGTAACCGTCATCATCCTCTGCCAGGTAACCTGATGTAGTCACAGATTCCAGGGATTAATACATGGATTTCTGGAGAGGGCCATTATTCCATCTACTTAAATATTGGAGAATACTGACAGTGTTTTTGTCTAATGCAATTACTATGAGAGTCTCCTTGTGGCAATAACTAAATAATAATCCCAAATACTCCTAAATACCAGAGTAATTAAAACCACATGAACAGATTAGAAAAAGGGCAGCCAACAGTAAAGCTGCTATGAATAAAACACACACACACACACACACACACACGCACATGCACACACACATAAAGTGCACGATAATAAGAATAATAAGAACTATGTGGCGTGTTCACTTCTGTATGGTCCTAAAGGGTATCCTCTGTGACCTCATTCTGCCTCTCAGACTGGCTTTCTATAGCTCACGTTCTTTCCTTCCCCTTTCTTAAAACAAACCACTCCTATTTTACTTGGCTACACATTTATATCTTAACCTCAATAGCATTTTTCTTCTAGCCGCATTCATGTCTTTTCCTTTTTATTCTTCCTGGATTGTAGGCATGTCCAGAGTGAATTTATTTTGCTTTATAGACCCTGAAGTGAGTTCTGTGATTATCATATGCCAATCAGCTAGCTGTTCAGTAGATGTCCGCTAACTGAATCGAGTGAATGTGGACATGGAGCCAATGAATCAAATAGTCAAATCACATTATTTAGATATAAATTGGAAAGAAAGTATTCTGTGATCCAGGACTATTTGAAAATTGCTTAGGACAGCATCAAATCAGCTACAAGTTAACAGTTTCAATTCTGATTTTAGCAGAATTATAGGGTTGTAGACTACATAGAAAGTATCATTAGAATATTTAAATTACTGTTGTGGTTCAGTCCATAATGTATTATATATGTGAATACTAAAATGTTGCTAAAGTTTCTGCCATGAACATTTTAAGTTACTTTCAAGTAATAATTTTACATAAAAAGAAACAAGTCTTAAGGATATCCTATACAGTGGGGCCTTGACTTACGAATTTAATTCATTCCGAGACCAAGCTCGTTAAGGAGCTCGTTAACTCAAATTACTCTGTCAACTCAATGTAAAAAATCGGCCTAGAGACGGGACACTCGTAAGTCAAGGCCCCACTGTATAATAAAAGCATAGTATGCAAACTGTCCCCTCAACCATGAGTTTGTGAGTTCAATCAGGGTGCAGGGCCGGCCAGGGTAAGGGAGGGAGGCCCCAGCCAGCAGCCGACAGCCTCTGGGGACCCTACCAGTGCACGAATTTCGTGTATGGGCCTCTAGTTTTACATAAAAAGATACAAGTCTTAAGAAAACAAGTCTTCTCTACATTTAGAGGGGATTAATGGCTTTCATTGTAATCAGGCACTGGGCTAGGCAGTGAGCAAGTTATAAATAAGTCATAAGCTCCACCATAAAAAAAAAAGAGCTAATCTAAGAGGTAAATACCATTATGATAATTTTAATACAATCTTTAAAGCAAACAGTAGGGTACATTAGACAATGATACTTGGACATATAGCTGCACTTACACTTGATGAATCTCAAATCTGTGTTGGATCCTCAAATATTCCATGTTGGACAATGCCTGATTAAAGGCATTTTATTCCCTACACGTTCTAGCAATCTTCAAAATAATTACAGAAATCAAATCCGCTGTTTCTCTGGTAAGGGCCAGTCAAAATGAGTATTACTCTGTTAAAAACTTATATATAGTGAAAGAAAATGTTTCCCTTAGGAAAGAATAAAAAACTCATTAAGACCTCTTTTCTCATAACATTTACAATTTTGCTGGCCTAATTTTGAGGAACATGGTGAATTTGCATCATTAATTCATACTAATTATGGAGGTTAAATTGTCATTTTCATCAAATAAATGCCTGCTTCTGAAAAGGAAATAAACAATCACTAATGTAAATAACTAAGAAAGATAGTCACTGCTTTAGAGATATGTAATACATATCTATATGTACATTTCATATAATACTGTGATGATAAAGAGATTACTGACATTATTCTAAGTGCATTACCTGCACTAACCTATTTAAACCATATAGTAGTCCAAAGAGCCAGGTACATCTCCTCCTATAAATGATTAAAGTTCTTAAAACACACACTCCCATCAAGTCAAAGATACCATACTTTGAACTACTCTCACACATATTTTCAAATAAAACATTTTGAAGAAGTTATTCATTAATTTGCTATTGTTCACAAATTAGTAACTAACAATGGATGAAAATTCAATTGAACTCCATTTAAAACCAAATAATTTATTAACTTTTCTATTTTATATTTGATTTGTTTCATTTTTCTTCTACATTGATCATTATTTCTCTTTAATTTGACATATTTCCTCTTTCTTCCTACAAAGTATTTTTTAAGTCTCATCTGTCGTTTCCTAACTGCACCTTTAAATCTATTCTTAGAGGTTATGAACCATAATTTTTCTGTACTCTAATGTGAAGTTGATGGGCTAGAATTAATTTATAATGAAATAAACAATTGTGCAATATTTATTGGCTAGCTACTCCATGCTTTACATTATGCTTAGTTCTCCAGGAAATGTACAATAAATGTACAAATACAATTATATGTAACACATATAAATATCCATATATATGAGGGCTTTTAAAATCTATATGTGAAAACCAGGCTAATTGAAAAAGATTTTGTAAGTTTGTTTGTAATTATATTGTAATACCCGTATTTTTAGGATGTAAGTTGTCAATCACCTTTAAGAACTTACCTGATAAAAGTAGAGCAATAATTTAAAATAAGCCTGCTTACCTTTGAAGTTATTTCACCTTGCTAAGAGAATCTACTAGACAGGAAAAAAAAAGAGATCAGATAAAATGTCCTTAACTTTCTAAACTGAATTTAAAATTTGTTCCTTAGAATTTTCTAAGTTTGACTATAGTTTTCACAAACTTTCAGGCTCCTGGGGCTTTAGTTTCATATGGCTTCTGTTGCTCTGTTACAAAAAGTGGTCTTTCTCCTTTTCCTTGAGGATAAGGAAATAGGTTGGTGTTAAAATAACAACTAAACAAACCTCAAAAATAAAATTAGAAAAAGAAAAGTACAAAAAGAAAAGTGCAATTGTAAAACATTGTGAAATCATTCCATACGAGTTGCTCAAAAATAGAAGTCTGTAGTGTTCTGTGTGTCTTAACCATCAACTTTCTATATTCTCATAGAAAACCCTACCCAACCTTTAATTCCTACAAATATACAATATAGATTATATATCCTATATAATAAAAGCCTAATATGATAGTGTCCGGTCTGGTCAGCCATTCTACCAATCAAAGCGTAATATGCTAATGATATGTTAAGGCCGCTCAATCGCTCACTATGATGTGCACTGACTACCAGGGGGCAGATGCTCTAACCGGTAGGTTAGCTTGCTGCTGGGGTCCAGCCAACTGGGACTGAGCAAGATGGGCTGGACATGCCTTGGAGCCCTCCTGCAATCCCTCCCCAGCTGGCCAACCACCCATGTCCCTCCCTGGCCCCTATCATGCACCGGTGGGGTCCCTTGGTCTGGCCTGTGCCCTCTTGCAATCTGGGCTGAGGGACCTTCTGCCCCTGAGTGCATGAATTTTGTGCACTGGGCCTCTAGTATATTTATATACATATATTAATATAAATGGTCTCCCAAATAAAAATGCTATCCCAATTCATATACTCTAGTATGATCCATATTTCTAACTACTTATTTGAAATATGACTGAATCCCAGAGACTAAATATATTTAATATTGGACTTAAGACCTCCTCATCACTAAAATAGTGCATAAGATTCTTTATATGTGAAAAACAGAGGCTTGATTTCCAAAATCAATTGCTACTAAATTTTGCCATTAAATGCATCATGGGGTGGGTAAGGGTGGAGGGAATTATGATGACCTAAAATGTCCTTTAAATAAAGAAACCACTTATTAAATTACTGCATAAATAATATGGTTTCTGCTTCTTTATAGTGCTTAGAAATATTTTAAGTGTCACTTAATAATGATGCCCTTAAGTTAATTACATGATATTCTTCAAGGTAAAAGTATTTAAGTATATCTTAGTGTTAAAAAATTCAATGTATAAGGCAAAAGATAT
The DNA here is from genome assembly GCF_000147115.1 of Myotis lucifugus. Lineage (NCBI taxonomy): Eukaryota > Metazoa > Chordata > Mammalia > Chiroptera > Vespertilionidae > Myotis > Myotis lucifugus. The sequence continues at coordinate 2,457,265 of NW_005871065.1, forward strand.
ATAAGATCTGAAGAGAAACCAGAGTAGATAAAATGCAATTATAAATTAGGTTGGATAGTGTAATTGCATTAAGAAAAAAGAGATCCATTAACTCCATAGGCTCAATGGAATAATCATAAAAAAACCAACTTCTGGTCAGGTATTTTTTAAGGTCTTTAACATTTAAAAAATGTTAGGCAAAAATCTGCTATTATAGTTACTTGGAGGAGTACTTGTTTTCTAAATTACATAGACTCTACATAGAAATGTTGGTTCAGCTTCTTTTTAGTACTGTAGTTACATTTTTAGAAAAAGTTTAGCTTTCATGAAAAAAAATATTACCTGTTTGTCCAATAATATTCTGGGTAAAATTTTATGCACTGAAAACAGCTAAAGGAAGGTGAAAATATGTAGGTAATTAATTATTCAATATATTTATTAATTTTTCATTTCTTTAACTCATTTAAACTATTTGCTGTTTAATTATTAGGTTATTATTATTATTTCTCATATTGACAAAATTGATATGAGTCGCCTAAACTCAGGTTCTTCAATTGCCTCTAGAGCTGCATATTTATTGATGCAAAGTTACCATCAAAGTAAAATCTACTTTTTACATTTCAAACTGTTTTATTTAAAACTATTATTTTTTATAATGAAATTAATATATCCACTCTGGAAAAGAATAAACAAGAAAATTATAATTATTCATACAATCCTGATAAACCAATCTACTATTTACATTTTATTTCTCTGCTTCAAGACATTTCTGTTTGTATATGTGTGTATTTGAAAGAAAAGGAGAGAAAAAGAAACAGTCATTTTTGTTTTGAACACGGAAGTCTCCACATCATTAAAATTTGAGCATAATTTTTAAAAATTAGTTATAAATGTATGGTCATTTCTAATACAGTCTCAGACCAGTGAACATTTCTATTGCAGAAACATTTGTAACTAGTGATTTTTTTTCACCATATATAAGTAATGCATACTTTTCCCAACTGGAGTGACTCAGTTTGGCTATTATCCACCAAAAGGTTTTCGGTTGGACTCCTTGTCAGGGCACATACCTGGGTTTTGGGTTTGATCCCCAGTTGGGGAGCTCACAGGAGGCAACTGCTCAGTTTCCCTCTCACATTAATGTTTTTCTCTCTCTCTCTCCTTTCCTCTCTCTAACCATGATCTCCAGTGAGGACTAAAATAAATCAATCATGATTTGAAAAGCCTTGTCAAATCCCCCTTTCCGTTTATTAATTTCTTTTGGATAACCTATTAAATAGATTTACAAGGTGAAAATGCATATTCTATTGACTTTCTCTGTAATAAATGTGTAATCTGTTTATTGGGATTACAATCTATCACATGATATTCTCCAGATAACATATTTCATTCTAGCAAGTTCCTTTAGGAGATGCAAAATCTTCACTTAAGGGTGAGAAAAAAGGCCCTTTGGGCTCTTTTAATTTATACCATGTAGATGGTTTTCTATTTTTCTTTATATCAATGTATCTCATTGGTTTTGCCAAAGCATGTGGGTTCCTTCCTATTTTCATAGATATGCTAACAGTTACAAGCAAGTTTTGGATTTTTATGAGAGTTTAAACACAGATATCCTATATTGTGTTTTGCAATACAATTTATGGCTATGAATTTGGTTGTATAGAACATACTTCTTTTTTGATATTAATAAGATGATTACACATGGGAACGTATTAAAAATTTAGAAAATGTCAGGTGTTCACTATGTCCATTGCTTTGCATACTAAAGAATGAAATCTGATGTCCTGTGACCACTTCCACTCCCCAGTAGCTTTTAAATCTGCTCTTTAATTACTTTACAATACCAAGCTCATAAAAGTGATGACAGAAAAATATTTCTCAGATTTTTATGACATGTATAATCTTCTCAGATCAATATTCCCTCTACTCCAAAGTCATCCTAAAAAAAAAAAGGCAGCAGCAAATCAATATTACTTTCAGCTAAATTTCAAACTACCTATTCTAAATTACTTCTTAGACACATGGCTTCTATAATTCTTTAAGTTACTTTAGCTATTCTTATTTTAAATGTATAGATATTCACAGATTAATACTTTGACAAGCAATGCATTCTCTTATTTTTTTTTAAGAGAGAATCACCTAGTTATTTTTATTGACTCTTTTAGCCTATGTTATGTTCTTTTTCTCGCCCTCACTTGTAAGTGAAAAGGAAGGGCAAAATAAATCTGACCCTTTGGTCTATTTTCACAATCATTATCATCAGGCTCCAGTATCAATATCCTGGGTGGAACCTATAGCTTTAATGCTTTTACATATAAGGGGAGTACAGGGAGACTCTTTGAAACCACTTCCTTAATTGAAATTTGCTAAGAAAGTAGCAAATTTCTCACAAAAAAGTACACATTTATTGAATCATCAAGTTTTACACTTTAAAAAGAACTTATAATTTTATTAATTATATTTCAATAAAGTTGGGAATAAATAAAAGTAAACCTGCTTCCACTAACCTTATTTCTAACTTTTGAGAGGGTTAAGTATAAAGAGCATAGTAAAAGATAAACTATAAACATTTAAAACGAAGACATGTAAAACAAAGAAATAATATTAAGAAAAACATCAGAAGTGAGAGAATGAAAATTAGAAAACAAAAAAGGAAGAAAAAGTGAAAAAAGTAAAACAGAGAGGAATAAAAATAAGGACTAAGAACAGCCAGGGAAAATATAGAAGATATGAAAGGAGTGAAAGCTGGAGGTAATATAGTTAATAAAATAAAACCAGAAACTAAAATTATATCAAGAACCATTTATTTCTAAAATGAAAGTGTAATAACCAGAGACAGACTTTAAATGGAGTTTGAGGTTTTGAAATATAAAGATAGCACTATATATTTTGTGAAAAAAAGAGTTTGCTAATAAAATTGAACTTAAATAACTTGTGATTTGCACTTTATAGAAATTTGATAACTTTCTTGAGTATAAAACTTTACATGTTCCATCCTGACAAGATATATTTGTTTTTGAGCATTACTTTCATGTAGCTATTCAAAAGGTTACTGTGTTTGTACTTATGAAACATACTAAACAGAAGTATCTCCAAGAAAATTTACTACAGAAATATTAGAAATCATCAGATATACCTAAATTCAGATGGTATTATTAAAATGTTTACATTCAAGAAAAATTCAGAGATAAGGCCCTTATGATACTATTATTTTAACTGGGAATCTATTGCACTTCTAAAAGAGTGCCACAGTTGGGGAACAATAGAATATGAAGAAGAAAAACACCTACATTTCATTGCTAGTTTTGCTAAGTATATATGATATGTATTTCTGGAAACTTAAAACATCAATTAAATATAGGCCGTTCATTCCTTTTACTGACCAGTACACTGTCAGGCATTTTTTTTAAAAGAATACACATTTTACAAAAGCAATTATCCATTTTTATTTTGTTTACATTGCACTGAAAATTTACATCATACTTTTACAAAGTTTTTTTTCATAAAAATATACTTCTTTACAAAAGTGTATGCATTAATATAAGAGGAGTAGCCAGTTGCAGAAGAAACATTGTTTAAACAAGATCTTAAATGTATTAACCTTAACATTAATGAATGAATCATTGTTATTGCAGTCATTTGAATAAAGAAGAATAAATAACTGATGGCATAAAATTTAAAACAGCATCCTGTCAGTAGAGTACAATGTTGAGAAAATTGTATGAATTTCCAAAACAAAGTATCTCAAAGTGGTTTACGAGAAATTCACTAAATGTGGTAGGGATAGATCCAAGCAGCGCTCCGGGTGCAATGCTTTCTCTTAGGCACTCTGTCTCATGATACAAAGAGTCAAGACTGTTTACAGAGTTATCCATACTTGAAAGGGACAACAACAGAGAATTCACACTGGGTACATAATTTATCCAATGAAGTAAAACATGCTATTAAAGGAGGACAATGACCTAGTAAACAAAAATGCTGGCATTACTGTGATACAGTTGTAAATGAGCCACCAATAACTTGCAAATGCATGTCTTCATTTGACAGTGAGAGAAACCTGGTAAATCCATAACTTTAGAGAAAAAAATGAAATTGGTGATTTGAAAGAGTAGATTTTATTTTTTTGGTCATTATGTTTAGGGGCTCGTCCAAATATATGTCTAACTCGTTACATAAAAGTTCAAAAAATGTTAAAAATAAATTTGAAGGCTCAACTGGGAGGACAATATAAATGTTATAAACTAAATTACAATAGATTAATATGTTTTATTTGGTCTTTCAAAAACATTAGAGAGTTTGTTTAAGGATGATAAGCTTGGTGTCTCAGATAACTGCAAAATCATCATTATTATAGGTAATTTTTGCCAGCTAAAGTGGTTTCTGGATGACAAAATTGATTGAAACAAGGAGTTAAACACTACCCCCATGGCTTACTGAATACTGGTGGTCACAACAAAACGAGGGAAATCGGGAGGATAGCATGATGATCTTGCCATTTGGAGAAATTACACAAACAAGAATAGCAATGAGATCCTAAAGAACAAAAACTAGAAAGTCAAATCAGAGTGGGCAATCTTCTCTCTCTGTGGCATAAATTAGCTCATAAACATTTCAGGGCTTGACTCAATCTCAAATATCCATGGAAATAAGGAAAATAATGACTCAATTAACAAGAACACATAGCTGATAGAGTGGTGTGAAATACAGACTTATGGGTGTGATGTAGCACAGGATGGTTAAAGAGAAGTCAGTGATCTACCGACTCTTGTAAGTATAGCTCTTATTGTCTACCCTATGTCTTTTTCTTTAAAACCCAGTCCCTCTAATATAGTTTATAAAGCACAGAAATACTGATATGGATGCTCCTCCAATATATGCAAATAAGTTTATGTTTTAGAATAATCTCCTTTTTTAAAAAAGCAAATAAACTGTGAGTAAGCACTCTCAGAGTGCAGCGGATTTCTGTAAAAATCTCCATGGTAAACATGAAGAAGAATTATGTCCAGTTTATGAAAAAACACTCTTCTCTATCATTCCTCGGGAAAAGGTGACCCAGCAAGTCCTGAAAAGTGTGCTTTAATTTTTCTTTTTTTTTTTTTTACCAGTGAACTAATGTGCACTGTTTTGTGTGTCCACTTCCAAGCTTCTGAAGAAGGCAAAGGGCTGCCATGTTATACCATTGTGCAGACCGTGTTCAAATTGGGATCGAATCGTACAGCCTTCCCTTCCACGGACTTGGCATTGGTGTCGTACATGGGGTTTTCAAAAGCTGCTTGACCATTGTTATTTTCATGAACCGAACAGCCTGTATACTGTGTTTTGGGTGCAGTCCTGTTGATGAGAACATTGATTAGCTATGTGTCAACTTTTTCCTAGGAACAGCAGCGTGGAGCGCAAACATAATATTCTTGAGTTCTCCTGGTTAATGGATAATGTAACTTAAAGGAATTTACTTACAAGTCATAAATTCAATACATCCGATTTGAATAATTTACCTGTCATTTTTAAATACATTGTGATGATGATGATGAGTTTAAATCGCATCACTATTCATTCATTCATTCATCACATATTTATTGAGCATCTATAATAGGCCAGGCATGATCCTAGGCATAATCATTACTCTCATGGAGCTCATATTGTAGTGACAGAAAAAATTAAAAATACATAAAACAAAAAATAATAGCTAATCAGAATTATTCTGATGAAAAGAAAAATGGTTGCTCTGATAGGAAGTAACTGGGAGCCACAGGCGGTAAAATTTAATCTGAGACTTGAAGGACCAGGGAAGCTGGTTCTGCACTAAACAGATGGGGACTCCAGGAGAGCAGACAACTAACTGATGCTGAGGCCTGACCTGAGAAGGTATTTGGAGTGTCGCTAAGACAGAAATATGCGATTTGCTTAGAAATGTTATATATTAGCGCATGTACCTTCAAAATCTCAAAGAAGAAAGGCTAGACTGATACTCAAGTCATGAAAATAGTTTCCCAAGAGTTTCTGAGGGCTGAAAGTTTGTCTTTAGTTAATAAAACATATAGAGTCTAGGCTGGCTGGTGTAAGTTGCTGTTTTGCATTCCTGCTTCTTATATTTTTTTATTTCTCTCACCTTTGACTAATGCTTATTTCTAATTTCTCTTTCCCACATGCCACTGCATAATTTGCTGACATTTGTAATGGAACAGAAGCAGACTTGTCCCTACTTGTTTCTGAGACCTAAATCCTAAAAAAGATATATATTAAAATAAATGTTTCTCAACTCCTTTGTTTATACCAAGCACCAGAAACTTAAACTATATTTTATCATAATTTATATTTGACATTACATTGGTTTACTATTCCTAACGCATTTTCTGAACTTTTTTCCTAAACTAAAAATTGTTAGGTACTTTGTAAGACAATATTAAAAAAAAAAATGAAGAGCTATCTTAAGTTTCTTTCAAAGGCATCACCTATATAGTTATATTGATTACACTTACTCTTCCCAGGTGCATAAAGAGTCAGATTTGTATCTCTTTTTTTTTCCAAACTAGATTCACAATAAAAAACCAGAAGCAGCGTAATTTCCTTATAAAAAGGTAAGAATCATAAAGATGTAAAGAAATTTCCTTTTGCTAATATTGAGCAACAGCTTAAGAAAAATATCATCAAACTTTACAAAAGGAAAGTTTTTACCATCAACAAAAATTAAGTTGAAATGAATTAAAGTTCTAAATATATGAGCTAAATCTATAAAACTCTTAGGAGAAAACATGCATGATCCTGAATTTGGCCCTGGTTTCTTAGATATGACACTAAAAGAACAAGTAACAACAGAAATAATAGATAAATCAGATTTCATCCAAATGAAAAACTTTTGTACTAAAAGGACACGATTAAGATACTCTCTCTTCATTGATATTTCTATCTCTCTCCCTCTCTCTTTCTCTCTGAAATCAATAAAAATATATTTTTAAAGATAAAAGAGAGGGGGGGGAGAGAGAGAGACCCAGCTGGGGTGCTTCACTGGGCAGGAAATATCAACATGAAGCCAGATGCAAAATATCATGTACTGTATGATTCCTGGTCAGGACACATGCTCAGGTTTTGGGCTCAATCCCCATTAGGGGTGTGCAGGAGGCAGCTGATCATGATCTCTTATTGATGTTTCTCTATCTCTCTCTCCCTTTCCTCTCTAAGAAAATCAATAAAAACATGAAAGAGAGACAGAGAGAGTGGAAATACACTCTGGCCAGTGTGGCTCAGTTGGTTGTGTGTTGTCCTGTGCACCGAAAGGTTGCTGGTTCAATTTGATTCCCAGTCAGGGCACATACTTGGGCTTCATAAGAGGCATGCAGGAGGCAGCCTACTGATGTTTCGCTCTTTCAGATGTTTCTCTCTCTCCCTCTTCCATCCTCTTTCTCTAAAAATCAATTTTAAAAAATCTTTTTTTAAAAGAGAGTAGAAATACAACCCACAGAAAGGGAGAAATATTTGCAAACCATATAACTGTTAACAGTCTAATAGTCAGAATATATAAAGCATTATTACAACTCGACAAGAAGAAGAAGACAAACAATCCAATTACAAAATGAGCAAAGTACTTGAATACACATTTCTCCAAAAAGATAGACAAATGGTCAAAAGCATCTGAAAAATGCTCAATGTCATTAGTAATTAAGGAAATACAAATCAAACCATAGTAAGACACCACTTCATATACACAAGGATAGCTATAACTTTTTTTTAAAAGAAGGAAACAGAACATAACAAGTTTTGGCAAAGATGTGGATAATTGAAATAGGTATACAAACTAAAACCTATATCAAATGTATATAGCAGCACTATTCACAGTAGTCAAATGCTAGGAACCATACACATGTCCATCAGTTGATGAATGGACATATTCAAACAGAACACATTAAAACATACAATGAAATATTATTCAGTCTTATAAATGAATAAATGAATAAAGTATTCATGAAGCTATTACATGGATGAAACTTAAAACACTGCTGTTATTATGAGTAAACCAGTCAGAGAAAGATAAGTATCACATGATCTCACTCATATGTGAAATCTAATGAACAAAATAAACTGATGAAGAAACAGATCCAGAGACATAGAAGCATGGAACAGATTTTCAAACCTAAGTGGGAAGGCAGGGAAGGATGGGTGGGTGGGAAGAGATTATATATATAATATAATATATATATATAACATATATATATATATATGCATAACCCATGGACACAGTCAATAGGGTGGTGAATGCTTGTGGGAGGTGGGGGTAGGTTAGAAGGGCTCAATGGAAGAAAAAAGGGGACATATGTAGTACTTTAAACAATAAAGATTTTTTTAAAAAAGAAGCCAGATGCAAAATATCATGTACTGTATGATTCTAATTATATGAAACTAGGGGCCCAGTGCACAGATTCATGCACATTGAAAGAAATTAATTAGAAGAGATATTTTAATATTGCTATTCGCCCTTTCTCTATAATAGAAGTGTCAAGCAAATTCAGGATCGACAATGACAGATCAAAACACATGCATGCGATTAGAGCCAGCGAAGGCTTTATATGTATTATCCATGCATGAGTCAACTTAGCCTTTTATAGATATTGAATAAACTTGCTTAATTAGACCTGCTTTCTGATTTAGCTTAACTTTTTCCTGCCCAGTGAAGCACCCCAACTTCTATTTCAGGTAATTGTTAGCAACAAAGCAGTAAATATCAACATGAAGCAGATTATTATTATAAGTCATGCTGGGAGAAGAAAGGGTAAAATATTTAACTGCAGTGGTGTTTGACTATATTCTGCACAGTGAGAAAACCTGGTCATTTTCAAGGACCACCATTTCTTACTTCTTTTCAATTGGGTCAAGTTTCTAAGCTTTCTAAATCTCTGTTTTCCGGCTAATGAAAAGAAAATAGGATTTCACCAAGTCTCCTATCTATCTACTCCAGGACTTCTGTGAGGATCAACTGAGATGAGGCACGGGAAAATGCTTCACAGACATTTGGTTAAAGTGTGAAATGTCTGCACCTGGCTATAAAGCAAGTCGTGTTCCTGGGCTGAAGAAACTGTAAGGAGACTAGTTGTTGCTAGGGAGAGGAAGCCAGGTGTTGCTATGTGACGTCTTTACCTGGATGAACACTTAGCATATTAGCCTTTTATATATATAGATATCCAGTATAGGCAAGTCAGTATAGAAAAAAAGCAGATTAGTTGCCTGGGATGGGGTGGGAGGAATGAGGAGTGACAGCTTAATGAGTACAGTTTCATTTTAGGGTGATGCAATGTTGTGGAAGTAGCAGTGATGGTTCCATGACATTGTGAATGTGCTACATGTCACTGAATTGTACACCTATGGTGGTTTAAATGGTTTTCTGTTGTAGGTATCTTACCACAATGATAAAAAAAAGATTGTTATCGTTTGCTTTATAAAACATTTAGCAATGATTTTATCATCAATAAATCTGATATTGACAAGATCTAACCAGCTGCTTATCACAATTAATACAAATGTATGTAATATTAAATAAGCCATTCTTAGATAAAACAGAGACTGACATTTATAATAAAATATCAGTTTGGGAAAAATCCATTTAGGTAACATTAATTTAATTATCTGATTACCTAAATATTTTTTGTGATAAGTGGTGGTTCTAAATAGTGGAGAATTCATAGTAAAGCCTTTCTCACCAGGATACTGTAATGGATGTAGTCAAGAAGGACCAATAAGAATATGTTTAATCCTGTACTAGATATGTCAAAGTATAACATATTAATTGCATAATCTTCTTAAAGCAAAAGCCAGTACTCAAGAAGATTAGAGGATTCTACCAACTGCCTGCCTGGGTGAAATTGGTTAATATTGTCATGTGAACCAAGGGGCTTTGATTATAAGTTTCTTCCTAGTTCTCTAAATAAGTCTGATAGTGGATATCACCTCTTTATTTAAAACTTAACCTAGATTTAATATCTCTAAAGTCTCATTATGGGTAATTTAAAAATAACTTGGACAACTAGTTATGTACTAGGACATTGGTAGGCGAAAGAAGAAAGGGTTAAGTTGAATGCGTGTGCAATTTAACAGAACAATTTTTATTGTGTGCATATAAGGTTGGTGAAAAGGAAGGCAGGGAAAATAAGGCTTTCAACAACTGTGGCAACATTTAGCACATAGATATTGCAACAACCCAGAAAAAAAATGGAAATTAAAATTTGAAGTAGAGTAGTAAAAAGAACACGAATATAGATTTGGGGAATATTTGTAGTTAAAGTCAACAAACTTACCTTTGTTTATAAAGATAAAATCCAAATCCTGCAAATATAAGTGCAAAAAAAGGCACAAGAATAGCAATGGCCACAGAACTACTATTTGTACCGTGAGGTTGATTTGAAGAATTTAAACCTTCTGACATATTCAATCCTATAAAATAAAATAAAATTATAAGTACATAATCAACTCAATTTATCACAGTTGATTTTTATTTCCTGAACCAATTAATTTGTCTCTTTCTTGGAAATGTACATAGTATAAAAAAATAATGAAACTCCTTCAACTCAATTCCACACAATTTTGCACAATGCCTATTATGCATAAGATATTTTCTCAGGAAAGGATACAGAATAAAAATAAGCAGCGTCTTTGAACTGAAGAGTTTATACAACTGTGAGAAGAACACTAAGACATAAGTAAGTGGATGCATCAGGCATGGATTAATGAGCAATGTTCCTTAGGAAGGGAAGGAGAAATTCCAGCTGCTGGTATGTAAGAATGTTTCTGGAGAATATACACCATGAGATTTGTCTTGAAGAATGAGTAGAACAATGAATGGAGGAGGAAGCAGGACCATCAATAACCTAGAAATGGGAAGATCGGTGGCGTATTTACGGGCTGTGACAAGCATTGGGCATAGATGTGTGGAAATGACTGTGGTAGAAATAGGAGGCTAAAATGGTTAGCTATGATTAAACTTTGAAAAGGCATAAATAGTCCAAAGAGCTCAAACTTACTGCTCACTAACAGTGAGGGATAACAGAAGGTGTTCAACAATGAAAGGTCCAGTGATAAAACATGATTTAGAACAGTGACTGGTGTGGGATGGATTTGAGGGGGTCCAGACCAGAAGCCAGAGTAATTTAAAGGTTGCAGTAACAACCCAGATAAAATAAAATTAAGATGTGAATGAAAACTCTAGGAAGAGGATAGGTTTAGGCGAACATTTTGGAGTTAAAACCAAGAGAACTTGTTTGTGTGCCACATGAAAGAGGTTAAAGGCATAGGATTATAGTGCTTTATGGTGATGACACTGGCAGTCAGAAAATGAGAAAAGTCAGGTTTGTCAACACAATGGCACATGTGTCAAGAGGAACTAAATAACAATTATTTTCTCAGTTCCCTTTTTATAGGTTCTGTTTTAGATATGTAGTGTTCGAGATGCTTTTGGAAACATTGTGCATTTAATTACACAACCGTTTTACTGTATCATGTTAATGTTTTATCCTGTTTTTAAAAATAACACAATTTTTGGTAAGACATTATCTGAAATTACTTACTATTATTGCTTATTTAGAGAAAGCTAATTTCACTTTTTGATAGTTATATTCAACTATATGATACCTCAGGCCAGGTTTAAAAAAAGTTATTACTTTATTCTATACATATTTTTCCAGGGACTCAGAATATTTATGTAAAAATTCAAAGTAAATAAATTTCTAAGAAAATGTCAAATAGTAGATTTTTAGAGCCATAATTTATTCTTTATGTAGCAACAACACAAGATAATGGCAGACAGTATAACTGAGGAAAATTATACAACCCCCCCCCAAAGAAAACTATATCCTCAAGCTATGTTATACCCCCCAAAACTTACACATCCAAAGCTATGTTAATAAATACATTTCAGGCAAGGCCCTTACATGTGTACACACATTTTAGCAGAATTGGGAATAAGAATGACAAAACCCTGTACCTCCCACAGCAAATTTCTGTATCTGAAGAGCACAAAGCCCTGATGCTACACCCATTCCTCAAAGTTATTTTCCCTTTCCAGACCCTATGAGTTTCTCAAAGTGCCACTACATTCTCGAAGAAGAGAGAAAATTGCAACAATATTCAAACTGAAGAGAAGTATTCCAGTTCTCATGAGATAAGATAATATAATTTACAGTTTAATATTTTCCTTTATATCTATATCACTTTTTCTCCTTTTTACTTGCTTAAGGGCAAGATAGTTTGTCATGTTTATTGGAAAGATGATGAAAAACCACACTGTACAGAGGTGGTACATAGAGAACCAATATTTTGAAGAATGAGATTATTTAAAAGGCTATCAAAGTGGATCAATGTATAGTCCTGACAATGCAAAATTCAAAATGTAGTAAGTGCGCCTAATATATAGAATCTCCTTTTTTTTCTTATGATGTCTGGAGTAATAAGTAAACTACATGAAAATGAAAATAAATACATTACCCAGTCTTTGGAGTCCAAATTGCCCATAATCTTTGCCCTGAATAAATCCTTGAAACACATAAGTAGCTCCATCAGGCTCAGCAGAAACCTAAAAATATTTATAATTTGATTAAATGTGAAGACTGCCCACAGCTATATTTTCCCAGCCTTAATAAATATTCAATGTTATTCTGAAATGAATAAAAGGCAAAGTTCCTTGTCCTATATAAACCACAGAACATTATATAAATTTTCCATCATTAAAAGAAAAATCAAAATTGTAATTTGTAAATAATTATGATATTAAAAAGGCAAGGCTGATTATTAATGTTATGGCATAGATATATAGATTTCTTTTAGGCTAAGAAGACAACTGGCAAAGAAAAGAGCAAGGATATGATGAAACAAGAAGCAAATGCTCAATTAAAAATTAAAGTATAAAAATACCATGTTTTCAGATTAACTTACTCCTCAGCATTTATGCACTTCTCCCCACTCCCATGACCTTCTTGGGAAAAGCATATTTCGCATCTCATTGAGTTGGGTTTGGTTCTGTGACTTCCTTTGGTCAATAGAATGTGGGTGGAATTGACAATGTCAGTTCCAAGCCTAGGTCTTAAAAGGCATGTTTCCCATTATAATAAGTTAAGTAAGTCAGTCACAAAAGGCCACATATAATATGATTCCATGAATATGAAAGTCAAGAACAGGGAAATCTGTAGAAATAGAAAATAGATTTGTGGCTGCCTAGGGCTGGGGCAGTGATAGGGATTGGCTGGGTGAGATGATAGCTAAAGGACATAGAATTTCTTTTTGAGGTGAAAAGTATTCTAAAATCCACTGTGGTAATGGTTGAACATTTGAAAATATACTAAAAGTCATTGAAGACAACACTATAAATGGTTGAAGTGTAGGATGTGTGAATTATATTTCAATAGAAATACCAGTCTGTTAAACAAGGAGGTGCATGTTTTCCACTGTGTCACCAAGTGCTTCTGACCTGACAAAAAAGAAGATGCAGCTCCAGCCTGGGTTCCAGAACAGACTCCATGGCTTCTAATAGAATGTGGGCCACATGGACAACAGGTTTAGCCACAACAAACCTCAGACACGTGAGCAAGAACTAAATCCTGGTTCAGTGACTCTCAGATTGTGTGGCTATGTCTAATGCTGTAAATGCTGATTATTAGCATAATTTAAAAATAACTGTACATGGGTAGCATCATTTGATCTCATACATAAAATAGGAATTTAAACATTTCAATCTTCCTGCTAAGTAATAATAATAATTAACCCTGATGGTCGTTCTAATTAGCTGCAATTGGCCACCTATGTCTCTCTCTCTCTCTCTCTCTCTCTCCCTCTCTCTCTCTCTCTCTCTCTCTCTCTCTCTCTATATATATATATATATATATATATATATATGCCAAAGCGACCAGAACGCCAAACTACCAGTTGCTACGACACGCACTGACCACCAGGGGGAAGATGCTCAATGCAGGAGCTGCCCCCTGGTGGTCAGTGTGCTGGCAGGAAGGCCCCGGCCAACAGCTGGAAGGCCCCGATCGGCCCTGATTGCCGGCTAGGCCTAAGAACCCCACCTATGCATGAATTTTGTGCACCAGGCCTCTACTAGTATTATAAAAGTTATAAAACAAAACAACAACCAAAAACATGACTGTCTCTCTTTAAAGCAAAATATCATACCAAACCATCCACACAAGCCTGATATAGCACAAGTGGTAAAATTTATTATTATCAGACATTATACTCTGGGCATGGCAGTTTTTATTTTTTTATTATTTATTTATTTATTATTTAAAATATTGATTTCAGAGAGGAATGGAGAGGGAGAGAGAGATAAAACACCAATGATGAGAGAGAACCATTGATTGGCTACTTCCTGCTCGCCCCCTACTGGGGATTGAGCCTGCAACCCAGGCATGTGCCCTGGACAGGAATCAAACCTGGGACCCTTCAGTCCACAGTCTGATGCTCTATCCACTGAGCAAAACCAGCTAGGGCTGGGCATGGCAGTTTTTAAAAATGAAATACTTCTGAAAATAATAGCTCAAACTCTAATATTAAAATGCATTATTTTTGTTTCCTAGATGAAATAATACAGTTAAACAGCCTAAGTGCATTGAAGACAAGATTTAGTCTCCAAATCCATGAATAACAGCACAGATAGGGAAACAGAATGGATATTTTTTTCCTTAGGAACCAAACTTACTGAAGCCTATGACTGACTATATATCTTCTTCCCTGCTAGGTCTTTCTTGTAAAAGAAGGCTTGTTACTTGAGAGAATATGGTCAGTGCTCTTTCTCTCATGCTTATTTTTCAACAAAAGCTCCTGGGCAGTATGTGGATGTAAGACTTGTTTCCAACTCCCAATTTAGAAACTCCATTCACATAAGTGGCTGAATAGGACAGGGTGACTCCATGGTGAAACTATGGCAACTATCTCCCCACATGAAGCGATTTACATAACTTCCTGTTCATAGACAATTTTAGAAAATATTCTAAATCTGTACTTAAGTTGAAGAGGTTTACTTAATTTTTCTGAAGCCTTTTATTAATATGTTGCATATGCTTTAAATAGTGGTCCAGACAAAGAATGAATTATATTTTATTCAGATTTATTTATCATAGTACTGACTGTAGACAAAATACATTTAATGAGAGCAATAAAAACTATATGCTCCTGTATACATACATATTAAAAGAGTAAGCAAAGCTCATCAGAATCCAAAAATCCTAGGCTTAACCTCTAGATTACTGAATAAACTCAGTCATTTATTTAAAAAAATACTCAGAAGAGTAATTTTTTCATTTTTATGTATGTGTGTATGTTCATAATTAGCAAAATTTAGAATATTACCTTTTTCTGGAATTTTAAGGACAGATCTAAGCACAAATTTGTTATTAAAATCAGTAGCAGACTTTTAAAGAACTATACTTACAAAGCCATCCATAGCCCAACTTTCCTCCTTCATTTTCTTCACAGAAGCATGAGCTGGTACTTTAATAAGATAGATGTGTAACATTAGGCGAGCTTCCTGGCTTTTATATACACCTGTAAAAACAGTTATGCTTTGTTTTATTATCTATAACTCCTTACATATATCATGTAATAGATTAGACAGGAAAAGAAATAAAACAAGGCCAAGTCAAGGCCAGTTTTATGATGCTATTCACAAATCCTACAATGTATATTTGATTTATCTTTCAGCTGAAATTCTCAACTTAAATCTTCATTGTGGGGTTTAAATGACCTATGCTATTAAAATTAAGTATTACTGTCCTTAATAACATCATTCCATTATATTACAAACAAAATTATTTCTTCCTCTAAAGACTATTAAAATCTTTAAAAATATGAATAAAATTTTTAAATTGTTTATATTTTTCTTAAAATAAATTGGGTGCCAACCACGTGATAGACAGTATTCTAGATGCAACTGGAGCCTATAAATAAAGATACAATGCTTAAAAGCATTTCCCATTAAGTAGGAGATATAAGTCAATGTATACAGTTAACTAAAATACATGAGAGAACATGATAACTAAAAACCCAGAAAGGAGAAGGATTATTTCAAACTGGAGTCATCAGGAAATTCTTATTTTTAAAAAGTATTTGAGCTGGGTCTAGAGAAGTCAAGTAGGATTTTTAGTTCAAGAAGGTCAATGAAGGCAATGGCATAAAAGAGAGAAGCCAAAATATAAACAATGTTTTGTCTTGTTGTTTTGTTTTTCTTAAATGGTAAATATTTTAAGAGTTGAAATAAGCTGGAATACAAATGTGTTCAGTGGAATAATCCTATATAATAAAAGGCTAATGTGCAAATCAGCCAAAAGGCAGAAGGATTGATCACTATGACACTCACAGACCACCAGGGGGCAGATACTCAATGCAGGCGCTGCCCCCTGGTGGTCAGTGTGTCTCACAGGGGGTGCGCCGCTGAGCCAGGAGCCAAGCTCAAGGCTGGTGGTGGTGGGAGCCTCTCTCACCTCTGATGCAGCACTAAGGACCCCTCAGGGGATGTCCGACTGTGAGAGGGCACAGGCTAGGTTGAGGAAACTCCCCCCCCCCCCCCCCCCCCGCTAAGTGCACGAATGTTGTGCACTGGGCTTCTAGTAATAAATAAATGTGTAAGTTACAATTTTGTGATTAACTGATGGTTGAAATTTGGTTCAATCATTCATTCACTTAATATTATGCCTATATATAAGAATTTGCTGTGAATACAAAGATAATGATAAGTAGAACTTGACATAATGTAAATTATAATTAATAGGAAAAAGACATAAGAGTAATAAAAATAATATTGCTGGAAAATGTTATAAGTGATATATACAGAGACAGTGACAGGTAACTAATCTAATTGTTCATGTTTTATTTTCTATATTTGTAAAAATTTGTTTAGAAAAATTTCTAGATTAGAAGAAGTACAGTTAACCCTAGAACAACACGGGTGTTAGAGGCACTGGCTGTCCTCGTGCCATCGAAAGTCTGTGTATAACTGAAGTCTGCCCTCTACCCTGGCATACTTCAACTGCTAGTTGATGCTTGAACAACTCCGGTTTAAACTGTGTAGGTCAGTCGGAAAGAAAATCCATGTATAAGTGAACCTATGTGGTTCTAATCTGTGTTGTTCAAGGGTCATCAATATATATTTATTTGGTGATAAGACTTTTAAAGAAAATTTTTAAAAAATTGTGTTTCAAAGTTGCATAAATCGATAGTCACAATTTAAAGGCATTTCTCTTGTGTATATCATGCAACTATTTATAATTTTTTTAAAGCCTCACCCAAGGACATACTTAGAGAGAGGAAGGGAGAGAGAGAAACACTGATGGAGAAACATTGATTGGTTGTCTTCCTTACATGCCCCCAACCAGGCATCAAACCCGTAACTCAGGTATGCGCCCTGACCGGGAATTGAACTCATGACCTTTCAGTGCACAGGGCAATGCATAACTAACTGAGCCACTCTGGCCAGGCTCAACTATCTATAATTTTTTAAATATAATATATATTAACTCCTAATACTTTTACTCTAGGTTTACAGGATCATTCAATTCTTTTAAGTGATGCTTGATAGTTCTACCAAAGGAGTATATATCCAAGGTCCTAGTGGATGTATGAAATTGCAGATAATACAGCAGAAATATATATATATATATATATATATATATTTTAAACATAAATACCTATGATAAAGTTTAAATTACCAATTAGGCACAGTAAGATATTAACAACAATAAGTATAAAACAGGACAATTATAACAATATACTCTAATAAATGTTGAGTGCACGCTCTCTCAAACTATCTTATTGCATTGTACTCACCTCTTTTTTTTGATAATGAGAGATGACAGAATGCGTATGCGATAAGATGAAGTGAGAAGGATACAGGCATTGTGACTTAGCATGAGGTTACTGTTGACCGTTCTGTTGATATGGATACTAAGTGACTAAGGTTAAGTAGCATAAGCTTGGATACACCAAACAAAGGAATGAATCACTTCCTGGCTGGGAGGGAAGGAGCAAGCAGAGCGACATTTCATCATGCTACACAGATGGCTTGTGATTTAAAACTATGAAGTGTTCATTTCTGGAATTTTCCATATAATATTTTTGGACCACAACTGACCTTGGGTAACTGAAACCACGGAAAGTGAAGCCACAGGAAAGGGGGAACTACTGTATTTAGAATATGTACACTGTCAAGGTGTTTAAAACTATATATATATTTCATATTTGCAATATTAATATTTTAAACATATATTTATTGAAAGCAATAATTCAAATTCATTACTTTGACAATATTTTAGGCCTATTTTGTTTCAGATGCTGTTCTAACCTCTGAGATATGGTCTGACTGTGTTTGTAGTGTGAAGGCTACTGTAGAAGGCTCATCAGGCATACTGTTGACAAGATGAAATCTGAGAAAACATCTGAATGTCTGCAAAAACAGTAATCAAGGATAATGAGAGAAGCGTGCACTAGATAGAGAAAACAGAGACCTGACTAGGCCAAGCAGATGGACAGTGGCGTGGGTCCCTTATGCCTGTTTACAGTAGTGTAGCTCTATCTCTTCTGTCTTAACTTACGGTGCCCTAAACATTTTCATTTGAAGACATGATTCTGTGACCATAAAATAGATGGCAAATCACAAGTCCAGTCTGTTTGGTGTCATGAGAACAGAGGAAGATTTAGTTATATTCAAATTAAAAGTTCTGTTCTATTTCATGATGTCTCATTCTAGTTACATAAAAATATTCCCAAGGGAGCTTTATTCGGTATCACAGAGTTTTATATTTGTATAGAAATATTTATGCATCAATCCAAAAACAAACAAAAAACACAAAACAAAACAGAAAGCCTGTTTCTGAATGAATTATGTCATAAAAAAGTAACGAATATTTCACAGTATAAAAATCACTAACAAAAATGATGGGAATGAAGGCGTTATTTGTTGCTTGTAAGGTAATACCTGACAGTAGCAGTTCCATGTTGCTGTTGCTGAGTGTGGCATTGACTCTCCCAGTGGAAGCATTGAAACTAGTAACTGTCAAGGTCATGGGTTGTTTCCTGCCTTTGAAGTTGTAAGAGCCTTTCCATATATAATTTTGGGCAAACACGTCATCAGGAACTGTGAATAGATGAAATAAACACACATTAATCTTATGATGTCCTATAAATACAAGCCTTAAACAGGAGGTTAATGAAGAGTAGTTTATTGGATAGTGATATTTGATAAATACACAGTAATGTGGAGTGTGCACTGTAAAATAAATTCTTCACATAAAAGTGTTTCCATTATTTTAGAATAAACCAAAATTGCAATAACATAGATTTGTCCATGAGTCATCAATAAAAAATAAACACCAACCATAAGAGACATGAGACTTATACTTACAGTCCAGGTAAATATCAAGTTTACTTATATTTAGTCTCCTATAATAATATATTTATCTCAGGAAGAAAGTAGAATGATTTTATTGAGTCAAATCAGTCTATATACCAGTCCCAAGAGGCCTGCTCTCCTCCTAGCAGGGGGAATAGATTCATTGGAGGAAGGACACAGAGATTAAAAACTCGTGGCAAAATAGCCTCAGAAGACTGTCAGGAGGGACACGCCTTTGTCCCCTAAACAGAATGCTAGTTCAGTTATTCCAATAACTGATGCTCCTGAGGAAGAGCTGGCTCCACCATGTTCACAGCTCTGAGGATAAAGAACTGTCACTAGAACTGTCTTTCTTTGGGAGAGAGACAACTTGTAGCAGAACCAAAGAATATCCTCAATATTATCAAACTTTCATCTAAAGAAAAAGCACTCTTTGTGTTAGCGCAGTTTCCATTAATTGTATACATCATAATAAGGCCTCCCTCCCCCAACCCCCACCGCCCCGAAATCACCTATTCAATGGAGCCTTGGCCATATGGTGAGTGAGTGAATGGCATGGGTTTAGGGAAAAGCTTTTTTTTTTTTCTTAAGTCATTCACATTTTTCATCTAATCTTCTCTATCAGTATTATTATGAAGATAAAATAGAGAAACTTTTGCTTATAGTTGCTAATAAAACATATATTTGGCAGACATGTAGTTAATATCATAAAAAAATCCATACTCCTGACCCTGTGAGTTCATCCTTCTAGTGGCATTTTCTCTCCAAACCTCAAACTACACAGTTATGCTCTGTATGCATAGGCAGAACTTACCTAAAAATTTGATACAGTGAATATGGAAAAAGCCCCTGATTTTAGTAAGCACCATAAAGAGTTTTTAACTTTAAAAAAGTATATCTAGCCCTGGCTGGATAGCTCAGATGGTCAGAACACTGTCCAGATACACCAAAGTTGCAGGTTTAATCCCTAATCAGAACACATACAAGAATCAACCCATAAATACATAAATAAGTGGAACAGCAAATCGATGTCTCTCTCTCAAACAAAAATCAATAAAAAGTATTAAAATGAACAGATTTAAAACAAAACAGTATACCTAGGACAAGTTTGCAGGAGTGAGTAGCGAGCTAAATTGTCCTGCATTACAAAAATCAGGGATTTGGAACAACAGACTCTTAGTTGTAGAGATAAGAGGAGGAGTAAGGGGAAGGATGTTCTGGCAAATAGTATGCACTCAAAACGTAAGTGTTGTTGTCTGTGATTGTTCACCTCCCCTGCCCCACACTGCGGTTACTCTTTGCTACCCCTGAACCTTTCATGAAAATCTGCTACACCTAATGATCTTGTCCATGGTGCTTAGAAAAAAGTAAGGAGTGTGGGTTGAAGGAGATGAAAGAGAATCTAGTGACAGGAGAACTAGCAAGAGAAAGAGGCAGGTAGCAGCTGAAGCAAAGCACACTGCATGAGGATTAATCACTGATGTGGTAGTACATGTTTAACAACTGACTCCCAGAACAACAACAAAAGATCTGTAGTATTTGCTGATTTCTATAGTGTAAATGGCAGATTTCAAATCATGAACAAGACATCACTGATTGTAGCTTGGAAGAATGCACAGAATTGGCTATGGTGAGCCTTAGCTGATTTTGCTCAGTGGATAGAGTGTCAGCCTGTGGACTGAAGGGTCCTGGGTTGGATTCTGATCAAGGGCACATGTCCGGGTTGTGGGCTTGATCATCCCCAGTAGGGGTTGTGCAGAAGGCAGCCAATCAGTGATTCTCTCCTTCCCTCTCCCTTCCTCTCTGAAATCAATAAAAATGTATTAAAAAAAAAGAATTGGCTATGGTAACCCTGTACCTGCAAACTCCAGCATGCCAGCACCACTCTCCCCCCTAATCATTGAAAACAAACTGAACGAGTTCTAGAAGTTCCTAAACTTTTAATCACATAACAAGTGCATTTTGTTCTTTTGTTAAAAAATCTATAATTAAAAATTTTATATAACATTCCATTTTTAAAATATTTTAAATAAAATAATTGCTATTATTATTCAGTAATTTGCAGATAATCTTGCAAGGAAATTTTATAGGGAGAACTATAAATAATATTTTTGGAACATTAACATGTCATAGTATTATACTGCTGGAAATTCAATATCTCATAACACAAACTGTCAAATTCCAAATTCCAAATTGTCAAATACATAGTTTTCACATACCGAAATATATTTTTATAAATAAATAGTCATTTTAGATATCATGGCTTTTAGAAAAACAACTGAAGTTACTAACCACTTAGCTTCGGGCTGGGTGTTCCGAGTGCAGGTCTGGGGTCTTTCACCAATATTTTGGAACCAGCTATGAAAAGAAATAAAAAATGTTTATAAAAGTTAACGTAATTAGTAACACTTACGTACACCTCCCCAAAACATGATCCCCCATCAGATTTATTCTCTGACATATCATATAATTTTCCCCAATATGTCCTGTTCATCATAATATGTCTGTCCCCACTCAACACTCCTGTTGTACAGCTAACAATTTCAGTAATTACCCCTCTTATGGTCCAGGGAAACAAGGGGAGAGATTAGTGCTACCACATGATGGGATACTGTTTCTTATTTTAGAGGCATGTCTATTATGGATGCAGTTGATTCCAACATAAAAGCTGAAGGCTGAGAGTATGTTCCTGTTGCAAAAAGGCAGAAATCATTTGTTTAAAAATAATAAAAACAATGTTGAGATAGTACATAGAGTCATAAGGAATTGGGTAGGCTCAATGGAGAAAACTTAAAACTAGAGCTTTAAATCACACCACAGGTAGCCCATAAACCAAAGAAATCCTGTGCGGAGCTAGATGTGCCTGGAAAGCTATAAGAATGATGAAAGGCAGTGCTTGCAGGCCACATAAAGACTTAGAGTTTTATCCTAAGGACAATGTAATGTCTTTAAAAGGTTTGAGTGGGAAGTTACTTGGTTGAACATCACTCTGGCTGAAAGATGGAGAACAATTTGGAAACAAGTGGATATAGACATGGGCAGGGAAGTTAGAAGGCTGTAGCAATGGTCCCAGTAGAGCTAATCTTCAGTGAGACTACTGAAGTAGTGATGATAAAACAAAAAAGCAGGTAAATTAAAAAAACTGTTGAAATACTGGTGGATTTAAAGGGATAAGAAGGTGTCAAAGCTGACTACTAGATGTCTATATACAATATGACGATGGTACCACTAAGATAGAGAATACCAAATGAAGACTTCAGTGAAAAAAATTTATGGGTTCAGATGTGCATATATTGAGTATTGAAATGTCTCTGAGGAATTCAAGAAGAAACATCAAGTAAGCAAGTGAACATAAATTCTGAAGCAAAGAGAAGAAACATAAGCTATAAACATTAATCTACAAATAATCTTCTTAAAGGAGACTGTTGAAGCCATTGGCTTAAATGACCTTATCTAGGGAGAAAATATAGAGTAAAACAAAGAGATGGCTAAGAACCAAGCCTTTAGAAAATCATGGGTACAAATTAATAATGGAAATGGAGAATAGATAGCCAGAATTATGGGGGAATAACATATTTATTTACTCAAATATTAAACACACTCACATGCAAGGAACTGATCTAGATGTTAAAATCACAGTTGTAAAAAGTAGTTTATGTTTTTATTGATATTATATTCTAGTTGGGGAGGAGCAGATGAAAGGGCAAAGAGCGAAGAAAGACAATGACAAGTAAACAAATAAAATAATATGATCTCACACTGTAGAGATTTCTACCATAAAAATTAAATAAAAAACAGTAATGTTCTAGCTAAAAGAAGAGAGAAAAAACATTTCAAGAAGGATAAAGCCATTAACATCTTCAAGAGATTAAGAATTAGAAGGTCTGAAGAAATGAAAAATAAAAGGAAAAGATAGTTTTTTGATAATTTTATCAAGAATTCAGAAAAAAAAAATTTCCTCTGCTCCTCTTTTGGAAACATAACCCTATTCCCTCCCATAAATTCTTTACATCTTGTCTAGATGGGGACTGTCCTGACAAAGCAGCAAGAGCAGTTGACACTTTACCTAGAAAAGGTCAAAGTACCATATCACTCAGGCTGAGTAATGGACTTAGAAATGGACTCTGTTCAACACTGTGACAATGAAACTCCTTAATATGCTTTCATGACCAAGCTCTGGGAAAGATTCTTTTTTACCAGGGTGTGAGCCAGAAGTGTATGAGGCCAGGAAAGCTGGAAGCAATTTTTTCACTGTGGTGGGTTGAAGCATGTATCCCCGCAATTGTATGTTCACCAGGAACCTCAGAATATGACCTTATTTGGAAATCAGGTCTTCGCTTATATAATTATTTGGGGCTCTTAAGGTGAAATGATCCCTAAAACAAATGACTGATGTCTTTATAAGAAAAGAGGACATATAGGATACATAGGACAGGCCATGTGATGAAAGCAGAAACTGAGATGAGGCAGGTCTGAGCCAACGAATGCCAAGAATAGTCAGAAGCCATCAGAAGTTTAGAAGAGGTAAGGAATGATCCTCCCTAGAGCCTGCAGAGGGCATTGGGCTGACTGATTTTGGACTTCTAACCTCCAGGAGTGTGAGAGAATAAATTTCTAGTCTTTCAAGCCAACCAGCATGTGGTATTTTGTTATGGTTAGCCTTATAAAACTAGTACGCCTACCATGAATAGAAAACTAGAAGTAATAAGGGCAAGAACAAACACCAGAACATGGAAAAGAAGCTATAAAGACCTGGATAATATTTTTGTGCCTCGGGGTTCAGAAGGATCTAGATCACTCCTTTCCTTAGAGTTGGCCAACAAATTTCCCTTGCTCCTAAGCTAATTTAATTTATTTACTTTTTGTCTCTTTTATTGGAGGGAGGTCAAAATAATACAATATCTTCTGTGAAAGGTTTTATAGGAAAAAAAATTACCTTCACAAACAGGAACTTTTCCAGTCCAGGTGTTATCAGATCTACACACTCTATGTTCTGTTCCACCTGCTAAGAAGAAGCCAGGCTGACAGGTATAAACTAGTGTATACCCATGGGATGGAAGGTCCATTCCTACCACATTTGCATGAACAGGAGTTTCTGGCTGCTTACAGCTGTGGGCTATGTTAAAAAAAGAGAAAGATGTTCGTTTTTATAGACATGTTAAGAAAATTTTGAGACTGGAGTCATGATATATTTTTAAAGGCATGTCAATGCCTTTATATAAATAGTGTTTAAAATAATTACTTAATGAATCAAAGGAAATACATAAATGTAAATATACATTCTGATTTTATAGACTGGCATTTCCTAAACAATCTTCTGATAAACATTATGTTAATAGGTAAATGGAGGGGGAAAAAGACTGTGGATAATTAAGCTCATAAATGTATACTACATCATCATTTTAGAGTCACAATGCATATTAACATTTTAAAGGTCGCATGGTAAAATACTTCTTAAAGTTTCTCAAACTCAAATTTTCTATGCCAGTTTAGAAAATATTATTTTATGATTTTTAAAATGTATTACATTTACTTTAAATTATAAGGCATTTTTTTCTAAAGTTAAATCCAACTACAGCATCGGTTCTCAACCTGTGGGTCTCGACCCCTTTGGCGGTCAAATGACCCTTTCACGGGAGTCGCCTAAGAACATCCTGCATATCAGATATTTACATTACGATTCATAACAGTAGCAACATTACAGTTATGAAGTAGCAACGGAAATAATTTTATGGTTGGGTCACAACATGAGGAACTGTATTTAAAGGGCCAGAAGGTTGAGAACCACTGAACTACAGCTTATTATATCATTCTGATATTACTAATTCCTAATATAGAAAGTAAAATTTAACATTTTTTCTACCTATGAACTTTTCTGGTCATATTTTTGACTTATATGCTAGCAGTATTTTTACAATCATTTAATTTTTTATTTCCCTTTTTCATTTCCTCTCACTCCTAATTCTCTACCTTGATTCCACTCTACCTAAACTTATGGCACTTCTTGGCCCTGACCCCCAGTTCACCTGTTTTGTGTATTTTAAAGACCATGCCTTTCTCAATCAGAAATAGATGCTGCAAGAACTTTTTCCCTAAATAAGACAAAATTTCTGATCATTTGTTCAGGGATAAAAATTCATAAAAGATGGTCACTGAGAAAAGTATTCTGTGGACAAATTTGTTTGGAAAATAAATTTCTCAATGGAGATTTACAGAGCTATAAATAACATTTTTAACACTGTGATAAACATTGTATTACATGGTTTATATTTAATTCAATTCAGTTAATGAAATTTAACCCTCATGGGGGAATATTGCTAAGGATAAACACAAAGTCTGTCTCTGCTACATTCTTAACCCTCACATTAAGCACATATTAAAATTCTGAGATGCTTATTTCTCAGTAACAGAAGCTGTTTATCTTCATTTAAATCATCATGTTCTAAATGTAGGTCATCAGAGAATCTTGATTTACTATGAAATACCTAGCCACGTTCCAAACAGCTGTTCTAACGTACACACTGAGGAATTCTCTTTTAAGAGATTTTTCCATATTTAAATATAAACCAACCGGGCATAGGACATGACTCAGTGTAGTGTGTGGGTGCTTTTCAGCAAGCTTCAGGTCCACAGGGGCTCCCGCGATCATTCGAGTGGCTAAGAACAGGGCAAGAGTACATTTGTAGGTCTTTATTTAACTTCAGCAAATCCTAAACGTTATATACCATTCTCCTCCCTCTTACTCTTTATTCTTTCCCCCAAGAGGAGGAGAAAAGACAGAGGAGATGGGAGGGAAAGAAGAGATAAATAACTCACCAGCTAAAATTTATTTCTGTTAGTCAGAAAAGATTGTTTAGTGACCTTGAACTTCATTCTAATTTAATTTGTACAGCAAGTGTTCTCAGTTTAGGGTCAGTTTAGGGTCAGTGCGTATTTACCAGCTCCAGGAAATCCTGAAGTAATATTCAAATTCTTGGTCAAGGTGTACATGCATGTTTACATGGGTTTTTCTAGCATTCCTCAGATGCTCAGAGAGTTTCACAAGTGATCAGATTAAGAGTCACTATGCAGGAGCCTCCTGTATCTGAGCATTTCAGATTCAGAGTGTAGATCTATAAATCTAAAAACTAATCATTATCTAACATTACCAGGTGACTAAACTGAACACAATTACGAGAACTCTTAAAGAAGAATAAAATTGTACCTCATGCATTCTGCCTTCTTTAGAAAGAATGCTTCCAAATGAACATAGGGTTATGATATTATAATCAACTTATATACATGAATTATGATTTATAATAGTCTAAAACATCAATGTGATGCATCTGTGGTATGGATATACATTTATTTTCACCATTAGAAGGAAAATGCATATAAATTCTTCTGTGATAAGTATAATTTCTTAGCCACAATACTTACGTATGCATTCGGGCTGAATTCCACTCCACGTGAGGTCTGGCAGGCAGGTACGTGTCGTAGACCCTTGGAGAAGGTGTCCTTTTTTGCAATGAAACTGTAAAACACTCCCTACCTGCAGCAAATTACAGAAGAAAAGAGAAACAACAACAAATGTTCCAATGTGACTTTTAATATGGTTAAAAAAAGAAGTTTGAATGAGAAATGTTTTCAAAAGAAATTATGCATCATAGAAGTTGGAGGAAAAAGAAATTGAAATCCTATTTAAAATAAAATTGGGGGGCGGAGAGTCAAGGTAAAGAAAAAAGCATAGATCTCTTTGTGTATATAACATTGTCAAATATTTGAGTACCCAAAGTATACATAGATGCCAAACTTTTTGCCATAATATGAAGAAGATATATAGGTACCAAAAAGTCATTAAGTTATATATGAGAATAACATAGAATAACAGACAGACAGACAGACAGAGGGTTAAGAAAGATAAATTAAGGTGGATAAAATAGATATGGAAATAAAGATTACAAACAACATAAGAGGAAAATGAATATGGGTACAGTAAATGCAATATGATATTAGACATAAAAGTGTTTACTGAATGATGTACAGGTGACAGAAATATGCAATAGAAGACATGCAGTTTGCACTGAGTTTTCAAGGATATGGAATAGAGATAAATAGATGCAACAATGGTTATCAAAAGTGTGGATCCCAGACCAGTAACCTTACCATCACCCAGGAACTTATTAGAAATGAAAATTCTGGGACCTTACCCTAGACCCATTGAATCAGAAACTCTTAGGGTAGGGATTATCAATCTGTGTTTTAACAAACCTTCTAAGTGATTTTTTTTTAAATCCTCACCTGAGAACATGTTTTTATTGATTTGAGAAAGAGAGAATGGGAGAGAGTGGAAAAGAGAGAGAAAGTGGAACATTGATGTGAGAGTGAAACATCGACTGGTTGCCTCCCACACACGGTCCCCAATAAGGGATCAAACCTGTAACCTAGGTATGTGCCCTGATGGGGAATCAAACGCATGACCACTCGGTGGTGTAAGGGACAATGTCCCAACTAACTGAGTCACACTGGCCAGGGCCCTTCTATGTGATTTTAACGAATACTAAAGTTTGAGAGCAACTGATATAAAATTAAACAATGTAAGAAAATGATGAGAAAATGTATGGAAGTTAAAATACACATCAATTATGACGAGATACATTTCATTGGTTGACATGGATAGTTCACACAGCTGGGCTAAAATGGGAGGCAATGGAATATAGTTAAAAAGAAAACAGAGCCTGGCCGGTGTGGTTCAGTGGTTGAGCGTCAACCTATGGACTAGAAAGTCCGGGTTCGATTCCCAGTCTGGGTATGTGCCCCAGTTGCAGGCTTGATCCCTGGTAGGGGGCATGCAAGCGGCAGCCAATCAATGATTCTCTCTCATCATTGATATCTCTATCTGTCTCTCTCTCTCCCTCTCCCTTTCTCTCTGAAATAAATAAAAATGTTAAAAAAAAAGAAAGAAAAAAAAAAAACAAACCAGACCCCAGACTAACCTATACTTGGCTTTACTTTGGATCTGATCTTACTTAAATAAGGAATATCTGGTCTTTGAGATTTAACCTCCCAGCTATAAATAAAGATGATAAGATTATTTGTCTTGAGATTTGTTTTGAGGATTAAATAAAATAGGATATATATAATCTATTCCACACAGGGATGGCACATAAGTTTTAAATAAATCCCAGCTATAAGTATTAAGTCAGAGACATAAGTAAGAATCAAGGGTCTCAAATGGCAAGCCGTGACATTTGAAATCCTTTTTAAATAGAAGCAAAGTAGCTAAAGCTTTAATAGCCAGTGAAAAGTTGTGTAGAAAGTAATCTCTTTGGAAAATCAAGTGGACATTGAAGAAACTACCAAACAAAATGAATGATGAATGGCCGTTCTGATTGCAAGGCTGGCGCTGACATTTTAGAAATGAGTGGATAAAAGCTGGACTGACGTGTGGAAGTACACGGGGGAAGGAAGTTGTTTACCCAAAATAAATTACAAGAAAAAACCACCATGATTTATTAAATGATTAGAGATGGAGGAATAGCTAGGGCCTGCCACTTTATCCTTCCCCAACAACTGGAAGCTGAGAATGCTCAATCGCTGCCTTAGTACTTAACACAGATACCTGCTTTCCCCTTAGTTCCTACTCCCACCTGCTAAAGCAACATGAGGCTGACCCTAAGGTGACACAATTTAATACAAGGTTCTATGTGGACCTTGAGACTAGCTAAATCCACTGTTTCTCACACTCTCATTATCTGCCAGAACTATGCTACACCGGAGACATTCAATTCCAATAGTCATTCTCTTAGAACATCATTTACCTGTCTAGTTTCCTAGGATTGTGTCTCTCATAACACACTCACTTTAGCCTTTAGGAGATCTCTTACCCCTGAATGCCCCATTTTGTCCAAGGCTGCTATATTGCCCATGCTGCTATATTGCCCAATGCCAGAATGCTGCATTCCACACAAACAGTGGCCTTCCTATTATGTTCCGGAGCATGCCATTTACATACTCCCTGAGGTTGCACAATATGCTGCTACAGACTTTTACTTTCTCCTATGGCCTGGATTACGTAACTGATCATTGTTGATTTTGCAATTCTGTTCGTCAAACAGTTCTTCAAACCTCTGTCAATCCTACAATCCTACTTTAGGCTAGATCTCAGTTAATGGTGCCACCTTTCGCCAATAAATCTTCCCTCATTTCATCTACCACCAAATTTGGACCTTCAAAAATATATTTATAGTTGAGGTTTCAAAAATGTATATGCTTTCTGTAATGTATTTTAAACAATTTTTCTATTTGTAGTTTTGTTATGTTTATATTACACATTTCACCTCCCACCCCCCCATCCAAAAAATAAATTGGGAGAACTTCTAGTAAAAGGAATATATAATTCAAGGTTCATAAAATTGAAGTAGGAAGGTGGGATCATAAAAATAAAGGAATAACATATGTGTTTAAGATGAGATGCAGAGGGTATTTTTCACTGAGCATCAATTTTGACCCTGAGCTTCCTGATTTAAGAAAATTTGATTTTTAAGGTATATTATAAGTTTATATTAAAAATAATCAGATTTTAATTAAAAAAATAAAATTTGTTTTAAATTTCATGTCATATTCATCATTTAAAGATAATAAACACTAAGTAACATGTTTGCCTTATTTAATGTACTTAATTGCTAATTTTGATTATAAACTAGAAATCACACATAATCACCATGGTTATTTTGGTAGGGTTAACTCTCTTAGGGTTAAATAACTTGGGGTTAAACATCTAAGAGTCAGATTTAAAACATTTCATGTCTATAATAGCTTTATGTTACAGGTCCTAAATCTAAATAATGTGCCTTCCAAATCTCAGAGCTCAGTTTAAAGAGTGGTACAGCAGTTAACGAAATATGTATTTGGCATTTATCCCATAATTAATCTAGGTGTTGTATCAATCATTTTGACAGCTACTCCCTTCACTAGCAATCTATTTCCAGAAAAAAATTGTTCCAATTTTCAATATTTTAGATAAAAAGATAAATTATAATCAGTATTATTTTTCAATACTAGAGTTATCATCATCTCTAAACTATATATTCTATCAAGAGGTAATATATAGTCTTATATATTAGTAAGTATATCTATGTCCAAAAAATCTACTACTATAAATCTATGTAGAAAAGAAAAGTGAATAAATTAACACATTAAAGAGAAAATTAAAAAAAATGCCTTTGCAATTCATAACTTTCTCCTTTCTCTTGTCCCTCCCAGAAGTGAGGTTACTATAGCTGTTTGTACTTAACTCACCATTGGCCACCTGATAAAACAAGAGATAGATACAAAAGGGACTAATCTGATTCTCTGGCAATTTGGAACTGAGATTGAGGCAATTAATCACTTCTCTATGCGGTTGAGATGTTAATAGAAGTGACGCACCCCTGACCATATGGCCAATCTGCAGAGAGAGAAAATGTGGTAAACACAGAAGAGTGAGGACTGAGTATTGGAGTCCAGTTCCTAAATTCTGGGCTTGATGACTCTCACTTAATTCCTTCTCTGGTTCTCAGACATACCCGGAATTTGATCTGTAATGCCTTTAGGCTAAAGCTAGCTCAAAACCATATATTACTTGCAAGAGTTTTTCTCAACTGATAAAGATGGCTTTTCTAGTTATATATGACCATATTCATTACAATCTACCAATAAATTGATATTAATTAGAACTAGAATTTTTAAAACTGTTGGCTCTATGCAGATTTAGTAAATATAATGATACACTTATAGTAAATATAATTCATATATATATATATATATATATATATATATATATATATACACATACACACACACACACCAGCCATATGCATGTGCAAAAGTTAATGTCTTTTTAAAATATGTATCTTTATTGATTTCAGAGAGGAAAGGTGAGTGATTTCAGAGAGGAAAGGTGAGGGGGAGAGAGAGAGAAACATTGATGATAAGAGAGAATCATTGATTGGTTGCCTCCTGCACACCCCATACTGGGGATCAAGCCTGCATCCCGGTTATGTGCCCTGACTGGGAATCTCAAACCATGACCTCCAGTTCATAGGTTGATGCTCAACCAATGAGCAACACCAGCTGGGCAAAAGTTGATGTCTTTAATTTAATATACTCAATATATCATTTGCAATTATAATAGCAATTCATATAATTTATATGTACACCTAACCATATTTGAAATCTAGTCAAATTCATATTTACCTAGATAGAATATAATAATCTAATATAGTTTTATTAGCCAAATAATATGAATTTGGGGCTAGGTTAAGTTTGTAACAATATTTTTTTCTTAACCCTCACCTGAGTATATTTTCCCATTGATTTTTAGAGAGTGTGGAAGGGAGGGAGAGAGACCGAGAGAAGGAAACATCCATATAAGAGAAACACATCAATTGGTTGCCTCCTGCATGCACCCTGACTAGGGCCAGGAATCAAGCCTGCAACCAAGGTATGTTCTCTTGACCGGAATTGAACCCAGGACTCTTCAGTTCTTGGACCAATGCTCTACCCAGTGAGCTAAACTGGCTAGTGCTGTAACAACATTTTTAATGAGTATAATAGAATTCTTAAAATTCAGTTAATGATTCTATTCATTTCATTGGATAGCTATTCCAAACTCAATTTTACTCATTTCTAGTTCCATGATCTCAAAAGGTATTTACTAGAAAGGACTCATATTTTTCAGAACATAAAAATACCTGATATGATGCACAGACATTAACATCACAGTTCTGTGTTCTGTCAGGATATTGTCAATGACTTGTGATCAAAGCCATGTCACATCTGTTTCAGCTTCTTTGTCCATATAATGAGGACTAATGCTGTTTGGCTAGTTGTCCAATTTTCAGGACTTAGATCAACTGATAAAACCTTTTATGTACTTACGAATCTAAAGTTTTCTAAAAACATCAATATAATAGAGACTGAGACACTTTTTTACACTTTTGTATTATCTAGGGAGGCCTGAGGCAAACTGGGAGAATTGGAAATGCTATCAAATCAATGTTCATACTGAGCCTGAACTGTAGATAAATGAAAACTATTTTTAGCAACAAAAACATGGCACCTTTGATGAATACTTTCTTTAGAAATAGATGTTCTTCAGGTTCACACTGAATTTCACATAAAATAGCACAGTTTAGAAAAGCCTGCAAAACAAGGCAGCTGGGTAATGTGTAAATTGACAATTTCCTTTTAGAATCAGTATGCACTTTGGCTCCCCTTAGGCCCTGTAATGAAAAACTCACTGAATCTCTACATAAAATCTAAATGGGAAAACGAGAGAACAAGAAAGTCAGCCACACATGACTGGGCATGTTAAAGAATTGTAATAGAACAGTCCAACTACGTGTTGTGTAACAATAGGTTATGGTTAAATTATTTTTTCAGATATTTCCCACATCAATGACAATATGTAAAAAATATGTATTATATGTGCATTATAAAGCAAAACCATTTTAGTCTTATTGCCTTATTGAATAATCACATTTAATGTAATAGCGAACTCTTGTCTCAGTTATCTCTCCTTTAACCTATTTCATCTTTATTTTCTCCTACTGCCCCCACATTTTCCTGTAGAGTTTATTCATTTACTACCTCACATACTCTTACTTACCCTCTCTTATGTACTACCTATTGCTTATATATTTTCCTATGCTCATAGCTATGTCCACTTTTTATTTTCTTTCATCTTTATGGTCAGTTAGGCTATTATTCTTGAAGCATATTTTCCTTCTCTTCATTTCCTTTTATGTCCATTCTTTTGTTGTCTGTTACCTTTTTATAATATGTTTATAAGTGCAGTTATGAACGTAACTTTTCTTCTGTTTGCATCAACAGGGCTAAATGCACACGAACCAAAGAAGCCTAATGATATAGTTTTACACTAAATGGAAATATTTATTTAAAGCACTCACTTGAAATCCAAATGTACTGTTCTGAGATCCATGCCGGGGCACCCCTGGGTTTTCACATGACGTACGAGTTGGTTCTAAAATGAAGATTAAAAACATAATATTTCTTCAAAATTTACTACTACATTTTTTC
This sequence comes from Myotis lucifugus, assembly GCF_000147115.1. NCBI lineage: Eukaryota > Metazoa > Chordata > Mammalia > Chiroptera > Vespertilionidae > Myotis > Myotis lucifugus. The sequence continues at coordinate 2,490,665 of NW_005871065.1, forward strand.
AATTTTGTTGATCATTTTATTTCTCATCTATAAACAGCATTTGCACAGAGTATTTCTCTCATACAAAACAATTTTAAGTGATATCAGCTATAATGAAATGGCCTTGGGTATTAATAAAGGGTGTAAATCTAATAGCATGTCACCGTGGACAGAGCCTACTAATCCTAAAGCAAGAAATTCAGTTTGACTGCATTTTATATAAATGACGCAATTATTGAACTCTGAAGCCTGTATTTGCAACTCTGTGGATAAAAATTTAAAGATAAATGAAGGATATGAAAGAGGAACACATGCATAAAATATTTGCCCAAGGACTTCGATAAATTATAATCTCAGGTAGAATAATAGCCCCCTCAAGAAGTGAGAGCTTTGCCCACACACAGGACTTAGTTACTTGGAGTTTCCACTGATAGCTGTAGGAGATTCAGACATAGGAATGGGAGGGCTGGTCGTCCATGAGGTGGCTAGTTTGCATGACAGATCATCTGGTTAGTTTTGCAAATGCGTCATGTAGTTTTAGGGTTGCAGTAATGTACTTTGACAACCTGCCAGTTATAAAAATTGTCACAGGCATGTCAAGTAAGCAAAGGAAGTAGAGTCAATAATAATGGAAGAACTATGTATGCTGCCAAACAGATACTAGTATTCTCGGGCTTGATCACTTCCTGAGGTACAGCAATGTCTAATCACTATGTTGTACACCTGAAACTAATATAACATTGTATGTCAAAAGTAATTAGAAAGAAATGAAATGCCCTGGCTGGTGTGGCTGAGTTGGTTGGGCTCAGTTGGTTGGTTGAAAATTCGATTCCCAATCTGGGCACATGGCTAGGTTGTGGGCTCAATCCCTTGTAGGGGGCATGCAGGAGGCAGCCAATTGATGTTTCTCTCTCTCTCTCTCTCTCTCTCTCTCTCTCTCTCTCAAAATCTATTTAAAAATCTTAAAATAAGAAAATAAACTAAGAGCCATTTTAAATCAATATATCTTTTGTGTATTTTTGGAGCAAATTTACTTTCATTTGAATATGTTTTATTAATGCTAAAGATCTATACTAATGTTATACTTAATAATGCTATTAATATAAAAGCTTTTTACTTTTTCACTTTATTGATAAAACATATTTCAAATGTTTCTTCTGGAAGTTTTGCGTGCTAAAAATAATATCCTATGTTTTGCTAATATTAATTTTCAGTGTTTCTAATTGCTTCTATATTTTACATTTGTTTTCCACATTTAATCAACCATAGTTTATAGGAAAACCATTAAATGTCACCACTACCTATTATAACCAGAATTACTGAGCGTAATCAACCTTCCATTGATATTACCTATGCAGTGAGGTGAGGAACCACTCCAAGTGCCATCCGCTTGGCAGATCCTGGTGCTCGCTCCCACTAATATGAAAGGAGAGTTGCAGCTGAATGCAACCTCCGACTGGTAGATAAAGCTTTTGCCTTCTCGCTTTCCTTGGGCAGGTGTACCAGGGTCACCGCAGAACTTCGCTGGAAGTGAAAAAAAGACAATTATGATAAAGATTTAGGATTCATCGGAGTAAACAATTTAGAAAAATGGTGAGAACTAACTGGAATATTAGACTAAAGTGACATGGAATCCATGTTAGTCTATTCCACTGATTTAGCTTTTGTCTACATGAACACTGCATGTTTGACTCAGTGTAATATTTTAAAAATTAGTCTGACTCAGATATCTTCCACCTAGTAGTACTAGTAATTTCAGTTTCTAAAAAAATATTGGCCAGAATCAAGCCACACAGCATTTGTGTATATGGGCTGCAAAGGTGAAATGTAATCCTGATGGCTCTGCCAAGAAAACCAGCCCATCATGTCCAGTTTGTCCCCTCCAGATTGCTGGGTAAAGTACATGCTTATTGGTTTTGTTGTACTCTGTTGAACAGTCAGAGGACATACCATGGTATTTTGTTCCTTCCTCTTCAAAATTCTATGGGGAATGTTTTTAAACAGTTTTTTAATTAATCCTCACCCGAGTATATATATATTTTCAATTGCTTTACAGAGAGTGGAAGGGCAGGAAGGAGGGGGAGGAGGAGGAGAGAGAGAGAAACAGGGATGTGAGAGAGACACATCGGTTGGTTGTCTCCTGGAAGCACCCTGACCGGGGTTGGGGAGCAAACCACAACCCAGGTACGTGCCCTTGACCTGGAATCAAAACTGAGACCCTTCAGTGCACGGGACTGATGCTCTAACCACTTAGCAACACCGGTGAGAGCACTGTGGAGGATTGTGAGTGTTGTGTTTTTAAGAGAAAGGGAACCCATCAGAGTCTAAAACTAGACAAAACTAGGAATCTCAATGGTCTACAACAACCTCTGAAGGGATTAACTTGACAGGATTTCTAAATAAATTGATTAGATGATTCCATTCAATATCTATCATCTATCTATCTATCTATCTATCTATCTATCTATCTATCTATCTATCTATCTATCTATCTATCTATCTATCTATCTCATTTAACTATTAAAAGAAAGATAGTATTTTAGGTAGTTTTAGTTACTTGGACTTATCAGTAAACAAACTAAGATTCCTGCCCTTGTAGGTTGTATGTATTTGTGAGAAAAGCAAAAATAAACAAGTAAAGTGAGAATGTGTGAAGGTGGTAAGTCTTCAGAGGAAAGGCAGTGTAGGTGAAGATCAGAACTGGGGAATGTGTGGATGAGCTAATGGCGAGGGGTGAGAGTGGATTTTAAATAAGGTGGCAAGGCTGTCGCTAACTGAGAGAAGATTTGGAGGAAACAAAGCATTTGGCCATGCTGATCTCCCAAGGGAGAGGATCCTGACAGAGGAGAGAGCATTGCCAGCCCCATCGGGCACGTTGGGAGAAGAAGGTCAGTGCGGCTGGAGCACAGTGAGCTTGCAGTATAACAGATGCTTTCAAAGCTAGTAGATAACCAAGTTAAAGGTACATATATACTATGCTTCCATTTTATTTTAATAAAAATACATAATTTACCATTTTAACTATCTTTACATGTGCTCAATTTTTTTAAAATTTGTAGATTCATCACCTAAAAACTTACTTCCCTACAAAACAAACAGCAACAACCAAACGTTATAATTTCTGCCTTCAGATGGCTATAGTTTGAGTGACCATAAAGTGCATTATCCCAGCCAAGGCACTTTGTGAGTGAAAGGAGGAGTCTAACCAGATCAGATGACTACCAGGACAACAGGAGTGAACTAGGAATGCTCCAGGTGAACTGGAATGGATGCATACCCTAATTATAGAATACTTCAGCCTTAAGCTCAATGGTCAAAGAAAGATCTTCTCTGAAATTTAAGGTACTACAAGAAAGTTAAATTTTCAGACCTCATTTTAGAAACCTTTTTCACTTTTTGAACAGTTAAGATTAAAAGTGGTCATAAATAAAGAATAAAACCAAATAAATAAAAGGCAAATTTGAGAGTAAAGTAAAACAGGAAAAATAAACATTTTTTGTTGTGTTTTGTTTAAATTTTCAGCATTTCTAATATACTGTTAACATTAGTGCTATTTGACATACAAGCACTTTTAGCAATATAACATTAAGCCCTAGGCTCCTAGGCCAGGGTCCCAGTTTTACTAATTATATCTCTAGCACATTTTGAATTTAATGGCTATTTTCTCAGTGAGCATTATCAGTAGACATTTTTAGCTTCAGCAACTGTTTCTATTGCTAAGTGATTTCATAACTTATTTCTGAATAATTTATCTTCTATATTTCTGCTGGGTCACTCATCTTTAAATCTTAACCAAAAAAGAAAGACGGGACATATATCCACTTAAACTCCTCAATTCTCTCCCCACCCCCATCATTCCATCTGTTTCTATCAGCAGATTTTCATACACTAAACCGCATCTGCATGTATGCTTAAGCACTGACCTTTTAGCTTTATAAGCAACAAAATGCTCATGTTTATATTCTTGTACATGTCTGATTATGTACAGGTGCACATGTACAAAAAATTTTGTAGGGCATATACCTAGAAATAAGATTTCTGGGCCACTGACTCTGCACATCTTTAACTTTACTATATAATAGCAATTAATTCTTCAAATGGTGTGTCAACTTAAACATCCACCAGGAGTGTATAGAGTTTACATCGCACACCTTCCTCACCCACACTTGATGTCCAGTTTTGTTTTTCAGTAAACCAATTTTGTTTTAGTAAATAGTTGCTCATGTCTCTTGCCCATCTTTATTGTTTTGTCTCTTTTTGTTTCAGGGAATCTTTATATGTTCTATACATTATTATTTTTCATGCATATTACATTATCCAAGTTTCTCATTGGTCCTTTCATAATGAGAAATGAAAACTTTTTAATGTACCTGCATCTTTCATTTATGAGTGGAGCTTTTGCAACTTATTTAAGAAATCCTTTCTTACTCCAAGGTCATATAGGTAGTCTCTTAATTTTAAAAACATTAATATTTAAGTCCTTCATGAATCTGGCATTGATTTACTATTTGGTGTGAGATGGAGATCGTGTGTGTGTGTGTGTGTGTGTGTGTGTGTGTGTGTGTGTGTGTATGTGTGTGTGTGTGTGTGAAAATGAATTGCCTTGTTTGATTAACTGCAATGTCCATTCTTTCCCCCACTGCTTTGCTCTATAATGTACCAAGTATCAATTAATGATTCTGTGCTCTTTATTATGCTGCTTTACTTTCTATTCCTGCACCAATGCCACACTGTCTTAACTACTATAGCACCCTCAGTTTTGATACCCGCAGAGGACTGCACTGCATCCCAGGTACAGCAGTGTGCAGAAACATAATCTCTAAGGAGCATAAACCTGAATGGAGGGCATCAGTCACATAAACAAGATTAGTAAAATGTATAGTTGTTATAAGGAGAAAAAAGAAGGAATGATAGGAGACTAGTCAGGAGAAAAATAAAGTCTAAAAGGGCAGTGTTATATACCAACATATAAAATTTTAATTATGGTGATGAGAGAATACTGAGAAGAGGGACTCTGAGTAAAGAGCTAAAAGAATAAAAGGAAATTTCTAGACAAAGTAAATAGTGAACACAAAAATCTCTGATGTCAAAGCAAGGCTGCATGCTCAATTAAAAGTAAGGAAGCCTTGCCGAAACCGGTTTGGCTCAGTGGATAGAGCCTCGGCCTGCGGACTGAAAGGTCCCAGGTTCGATTCCGGTCAAGGGCATGTGCCTTGGTTGCGGGCACATCCCCAGTGGGAGATGTGCAGGAGGCAGCTGATCGATGTTTCTCTCTCATCGATGTTTCTAACTCTCTATCTCTCTCCCTTCCTCTCTGTAAAAAATCAATAAAATATATTTAAAAAAAGTAAGGAAGCCTGTGGTATTTGTCTTTCACATGATCTCACTTACATGTGGAATCTAATGAACAAAATAAACTGATGAAAAAACATGTCCAGAGGCACATATGTATGGAACAGAATAGCAGATCTGAATGGAGATTCACCAGCGATCATATATGCATATATACATACCTCATGGACAGAGACAAGAGTGCGGGGAAGGCCTGGAGTGGGAGCTGGGTGGAGAGGAGCAGGAAGAGGGGAGGATGGGGGACATCTGTAATACTGACAACAATGCAAATTAAAAGCACAGAAGCCTGTGTGCCTGGAGGAGAGTGGATGAGGGGAGAACAGGATATGATGGGATCAGGGAAAAGGAAAACGTTTGCATGAGCCTATAAGCTATCTGGCTTCTGCTCCGCATGAGATGAGAAGACTGGAGGGTTCTGGGCAGTTCAGTGGGTTAGCTCTGGCTCCCTCCAAGGCCAGGGACAGGGTGAGCACTCCTCTTTCTGCCACAGGCTGGGAAGGAAAAGACTAGGAACAGGATGGCACTGAATGTCTCTGAGTGAATATAGCCCATATCATGTGTGACAATAACTTATGTAAAATGGAAATCTGGCTTTTTTTGTTTTGTAATCTTCCAAATTAGTCTTGAAGGGATATATAATGTACAGCAACCTCTGCAAAAGAAAAAAAATCTCTTACCTCTACTCTTACCTTAGTAATTTTTGATGTATAATTACAATCATTATCATAGCAAATACGATAATAAGAACTCGATTTGAATAAACATGTAGAAGTGGCATGAATTTATTGCAGAAAGAAATTTGGGGTTAAATTAGAACATTCAGCTGAGATACACTGGACTTATTAAAAAGAATAATTTTCTGGCAGATTCAGCTCAGAAGGTTTTTATTTTGAGGAATAATTTTGAAAATCAAGTAAAGTTTACAAACAAATCAATTTAGCCTAAACTTTAGAGTTCAAGCAGAAGGCACACAATGGTTGGATGAAAAGTGGCTACATTAGTAAATACTAGTAAATACTGATCTTTCACTAAACTTTACACATTGGAAGGAGTTTAACAATCTCATATTTATTCTGGCAAAACTTGGAAATTTTAAACTCAGGAAAGTAGTTCTAAGAGAGTGAAAACAGGAAAATATAATTGTAAGTATGGAAATTATACTTACTTCCCCACTCCAGGTACCGTTCCCTACACAGGTCAAAACAGCAGGAAAGGAGAGCTCATAGCCTGGAGAACAGATGTAGCTAATAACAGATGTAGCTAATACTAAAGCCCCAGTCGAAATTTGTTCCTTCCAACCTTCCATTAGAGATCTGGGGAGGAGTTGCACAGGTAACAGCTGCAATTACATTGAAAGCGATTAGACACAGCTGTGGAGCTATCCTGGGTATGGAAAATAAATGAATAAATATCATTAGGAGAAGCATATGTGCTAACTTAACCTTTTGAAGGGCAATATGGTGTGACACCTTTTATTCTCCTGGTTGTATCCCTGAAACATACCCAGAATTAATTCCTCTAGAATGCGACTATTTCTTGACAACATAATGGCTACTGGTTGAGATTCTCTTACAAAATAACAAGCTGCCTGATATCTAAGGGAAAAAAAGACTGATCTTCTAACCAGTATTGTAACTGATAAATTCCAATGACCTTTAGGTAGACTGGGTTATTTGGCCATATACAGTGTATCAGCACTTTGGCAAGGAATTTGGGAGTCATTCTGTGACATTTCTGAAAACGCAGATCATGTAGCTCATTAAAATATCCAAATTGGTTCTATTAAACACTTAGACCCATATGTTAAAATTTACTGTAGAATTTTAAGTGTGTTATCAAAGTTTTAAACATTCATTTTTTAAAACTGTTTTAAGATGTCCTCAAGCAGAGATAGGTTGGATGAGGTGACAGAGACGAGAGGAAAAAGAAGGGTACCAACTACAACATCTCAAAATGAGGAATGGTTATATTCTGATGGCTAGCAACATATCTGAATAATTTTTGGTACTGTAAGACATTGCCATTGCCAGGATCAATTAATTGTGTATAAAATAACTTCTAAAATATAAAATATCTGTTACATATTTTTATGCACTATGTACAGTGATCTGATTCAGAAACTGTGAAATCAAAAAGAAAAATACACATCAAAATTATTCTTTTTTGTTAGATTTTTTTAGATGTCAGGGAGATACTAAACATCTATAAATTTATAGATGCTTATAAACACCTGAATGAGAAATCTCAATTATTAAAGAAGCAACACTGTTATTATACAATATGAATTACCTTACATTGCATCTATACTATTCCACAAGTAATCAGAAAAGCTAGCAGAAAAATATGAAAATGTGTTTTTTTTTACATTTTCTATAGTAAGCCTGAAAATGTTTTTAATAAAAAAGCAAATACAATAAGGTAGCAAATCTATGCTTATGTTGACTAAAATATTAATTCTAGATTTCATTCTTTAAATAGTTTCTCTGTTTCTTTAAGGAAAAATTAGTTTGGTAATTCCAATTGACTATTCTCAAACTACTGAAAGGTTTTCTCCCTATCCATGAATTACTTGACCAAAGTGGACTATCAAAATAAAATTCTGAGAGTGATTTTAAATTCACATGCACAAGATTTTTACAAACATGTGATACCTGACTATTTTGTCAGAGGCACTGGCCACTTTTCCCTTAGATTGTTGAATTTAAAAAACAACAACAACCAACACAACAATAGCCATCCAGTGTGAATGGCCTGTCTTTAACCACGAATACAGAGGTCATATAATAGACTGCATTTTATTGGTCATGTCCCATAATAAGGTTGCATCTGATTGGTTAATTCTTGGAAATAGAAATCCTTATATATAAGTATAGGCACCTAATTTTTTAAAAAGCCACTTTGGAGCAGGTAATTACTATTATTATTTTTTTGTAAATCAATCAAAATTATTATATCTATTTTTTTTCAGATTGACAAAAAATACAATCTATTTTTTTGGAATGCCACAGAATTTTCGTAATCAGTTTATGTGTGCCATGAAATAAATGGTTGGAAATTGCTGTTCTAAATCATTAAGGTTATATTATCTTTTAAGTATTCATAAGTTAACATAAATAGCAGAGTACATGATATTTTTGTTGCTTGGGTTGCATTAAAGTTCAGTCACTACTCACAATAAAATAAAAGATTTTTTGAAATAGCTTTACATTCTATATATTATTATCATCTGTATGGTTTAAAAATAAAAACTGAAACAATCATTTTTTTTTAGTTTCAAAAAAGTGAAACAGTACATAAACACTATTTAATCTACTTTAAATTTGCATACTAAAAAAGGGACTATGCGGTAGTGATAACATAAATAATTAAGAAATTCTTATACCTCTACAGGTTGGCATCACTCCACTCCATGTGCCATTAGTTGTACAAGTTCTGATTCTGGAACCATTCAATTCCATGGTATAGCCTGGCTGGCACATGTACGAAACGTTGTGTCCAACCACATAATCATCTCCATATCTCAGTCCATTGGCTGGTATGCCTGGGTCTCCACAACTGATTACTATCAATATTGGATTCAAAAAGCAGATGGTTAATGTGGCACATATTTAATAGAGAAGAATAGTAAGCATATGGCATTCTTAATATATCAGTAGGGAAAATTAGTTATCAAATTCATTTTTAATCATCAAACATAAGCATACTTAAACCACATACTAGCAATTCTTGATTATGACCAGGTATGCTTATTACAGATTCTATACACATGGTTCAGAAATTGCCACTTAGACTTTGAAAAGGTCAATTAATATGCTATTATATTGTAGGAAACTGTGACACGGTAACCTCATTTAACATGTATTAAGTGATCATGAAGAAGCCATCCTATAGAATCAAGATTTCTAATATAATATTTAAAATCTATATTCTTATATATGGCTACTGAAGTTTCTGATTTAGCAGACTTGCTGGATTGAGAGTATTTTCTCCACAGTGTTACTCAATTTTCTATTATAATAGTTTTTTTACTAAAACAATGATAGGTGTAAAAATAATACCTTTATTGAATAAGTGAAAGAATGAATAAACTATAAAGTGTGAATTTATCATGTACGCGGTGGGATACATACTTTGGGAGGCTCAGTATGAAGTAAAAATGCTACAGCTAGGGATAGAGAGTTAAATTTCCCATTTCCACCGACTCAATGGCAACCCAGGTAAAAGAACAACCCAGAAAAAACGGGAACCTCTATTCTGGAATCCACTTGCTTCCTGGATTGGGTGTGAATGATGGGCTTCCGTCAAGGCTTCTGTCAAGCGCTTGCTAAATATGACTCAGCAAGGCCAGCCCAGGGCAGAGATAGATGCTACCTACTCTGCACCGAGACTTCATGAATACACCAAACTCTGACTTGCCCCATGCTGCATCCAGGCCTCTCAAACAGGGTGGAGAACAAAGCTGCAGGGTGAGCCTCCCCCTGCGGATGACAGGATGGAACCGCTGAGCAGAGCAGTGGTGGGAATGGAGAGGCCCGTCAGGGACAGGGGTACCAGGTGGTGGGGGGCAAATGGCCCATAAACCCAGCCTAGGAAGACAGGAGGCAGGGAGGCTGACAGAGTACATGAGCAGAGGCTCCAAACCCTCATCACATGCTCCAGTGTCCCAGGGGACTTCAGTTACAAATCACCCTTTCAAAGATAATATTATTGATAATTCTGAGACAGCCCAAGCACAGGCCCTCGGGCATGAGGTTCTATCAATTGCACTTATCCATAAAGCTGGCTCTTATTACGTATATTATCACCCAAAAACTTTCAAGAAGACTTAAAACAGCATAGAAAATAAAAGATCAACCCTACTATGACATTTAAGAATAAGGCATAACAGAAATTATATATAGGCCACCAAAGCACCTGCTGTTTTGAGTACATGATTTAAGCATGATTTGGGCAATGAACTGGCTAAAAGCTTTCTTGCAGCTAAGAGAAAAGAAGAAAAAGAAAAAACATACCAGCTTATACTTTTTCTTTTCTGGAAATAAAAGAAATGTGGCATACTTGCCTTTTACTATCATTTTTGCCTTTTGAATCTTTTTGTTTATAAAAGAGTATAAAATTATACCAGGTGAATCTGAGTTATATTCCCTCATTTTTATTTTTAACTGATTCTTCCCAGAAATGTGAAAGTCTAGGGTTAAAAACTAAAAAATTGATTAAGTCATGGGAGACCTTAATAGTACTTTAATTACATTGTATTTATTAACTTACCATTAAAAATGATGAATCTCAACATTCTTTCATATTACTCTAATCTGTTGAGTCTGGGAAGTTTTTAGGATCAAGAATAATGGCAATTAAATTCAAGAACAATATTCACAGCACTCCCCTTCTAGCCCTCAGAGCCCTGGACCCAGTTTGTTGAACTAACACTCTGAATGTTCCGATTAGACTCCTAATAAGAATTTTGCATAAAATGATTTTTGTTCTTTTGATTATTGATGATGAAAAGATTTTTAAATTATATAACTGAGTTGAATTGGATATCAAATCCAGCTTATTTACCAAAAAATAGGTCATTTTATTTGCAGTTTCAAAATTCCTGAAAGTGAGTATACCCTTCAATTTATTTCGTGTTATTTTACTTTATGTTATTTTATATTTTTAATCTAGATTCCAATTAAGAGGAGGAAAATTAAAGAGAACACCCACAAATTGCTATTTTGTGGATTGCGTTTTACAGACTGAATTCAAATCCTGGCAAGAAAGACCAGCTAACGGGGGCGGGAGGGGCGAAGGCACAGGAGCTGAGAGGCAGCCACCAACGGAGAGGACAGAGGGTTTATTCTGCAGAGGCACGGGCACTGGGAAAGAGTTCTGCGTAGCGAGGCAGCATCATGAGTGGAATTTGGGACAACAGCTTCAGAAGAATTTGTTTGGTGACTTTCTAAGGAAGCAAAGGCCAGTCAAAGAGGCAGTTTCCAATAGCAACGATCTTTGTAAACAGCACCTGCTCCACAAGTCAATTCATTCATTACACCAGCTTGTTTTCAACAACAAAAAGAGGCTTTTGGTCTTTTCGAGCAAAACCTTAGAATAGTAGCTCTTTAGAGCTTTACCTTAAAATTCAGAGACACCAGTTCGTGACAACAGAGTGCTATGGTTTATTGCAAGAAAATCTTTTCTAAAGTCACCCAAATCCTTAAGGACACAGCACTTATGTACACACACACACACACACACACACACACACACACACACCAATAAACTCCACCAAGACAGATGTTTTGTCTTTTTCTACACTGATGTATTCTCACAGCCTCATCTAGTACATCGTAAGAGGTAAAGTAAATACTGTTTAAGGAATAAATCAGCGAATAGAATGCATAAGGAATAATTAAATAGTTCAAATTCTCAAAAACAAATATATTATTTAAAGGTTTAAATTTGTTTTTGTCCTGGCTTATGTGGGTCTGGTTAGAGGGTTGGCCCTTACACCTAAGGGTCATGGGTTGGATTCCCAGTCAAGGGCATGTACCTGGGTTGCAGGTTCATTTCCTGGCCCTGATCAGGCCCTGTGCAGGTGGCAATAAATTGATGTCTCTCTCTCACATTTCTGTCTGTCTATCTGTCTCTCTCTCTTCCCCTCTCTCTCTCCTTTCCACTCTCTCTAAAAAAAATAAATGGAAAAAATATCCTTGGGTTAGAATTAACAACAACAGTAAACAAACAAAAACAAACAAGTAAATCTGTTTTTATGGGAGGTATTCTCATTAGCTTCTATCATGTAATTAATGTCCATTTGGTATCATTTATAATAAATTAAAGCAGATAAACCTCTATGCTAAAAAGAAAACATAATTTAGTAAATTAATTTCTGCCACCTCAAAACTTTAACTACTTAAACAAGCATTATAAATATGCATTTTTAAATAAATAAGATCATACTACCCACACATTTATAACGGAATTCATTTTTTACTCAATATCTAATTGATATTTTTGCATGTAAATACACAGATCCATGTAACATTTTAATGACATAATATTCTCTTACATGTATATACATGCAATATAATTCATGAAACCAAACCCCTGTGGATTAATGTTTGAGTTATCCCATTGTTTTCCTATTACAGACAATGTAGCAATATACATGCTAGCTCAGGCATCCTATGCATTTGCTTTGCCAGGTTTCAAGCCCAGAATAAAATTCTACTACAGCAGAATGAAGTTCCAGAAAGGTGATCCACTCTCTCAATTCACAAGCTGGTTTTCTTTTTAGATTTCTTTTTAGATCTTAGTGAGGGAGATTTTATTTACCTTAATTTTGGCACTATTGACATTTGGGACCAATTCATTCTTGATCATATCACTAAAGCTACTTAGCATTGACCTCTACCTGCTAGATACTGATAGCACCTCCACTCACCTGCACGGTGACGGCCAAGAGTGTCCCCTGGCATTACCAGATGTCCCCTGGGAAGCAAATCGCCCCTGGTTAAGAACCACTGACTTAGCGATAGCCCTCTTCCCTTGAGGAGAGTTAGATGATTTTTTTTAGCTCACTTCACCCAGTTTCATGCTGGGATATCCCCCAGCTTTCTCTTGTGTGAAAATATCCCCATTTCCCTGGCCTATCTTCTAAAGAAAACCAAACAACCAACAAACAGAAAACTTTGAGAATTCTCAGGTTGGTAACAAAGATTCAGCGAGGGCCACTTCTGTGCTGACTGTCTGTAACAAAAGCCTTAGGCTCATTTATCACTGGATCCGATAGAGTATATTGTACCTGACCCACATGACAAGACCTGCCAGACACAGGGTAGTGATCACTGGAAGAAGTTCTGGCAGATTTAAAAAACCCAAGGAATAAGGGCACATATTTCGTTTCAGACCTGAAAGTCAACTGTTACTCCATTTGACAAGCCCTGTCCTCAGGCAGATTGTACCGTTTTCCCAAAACACTGCGAGCACTGTGTGCTTTGGTTCCGGAGCGGGTCTGCCTGTTGGACAGCACCAGGTAAGGGTCCCGGAGGGGTTTTTGTGCTGACAAAACAGAACAAAACAAAACAAAAACCCAGAAAGCAAAAAACAGTAACAACAAAACTGTATCTCTGAATATTTACCTGTGCTTAGTTTTTATGTATTTTCTTTCAGTATGAACATCATAGAAAATAACAAGCAAATTTTACAATTAGTGTACTGCCTGAGCTTCCTAGTATTACGGCAAATCTCTTTCCTTTCCAGTTTTAGTTCTGTGAATGTTTCTTAATATTTATAGTTCCTCTATCAAAGTGTGCATGGTATTTAAATCCATGACCTTGATCTCATGATATATACTAAAAAAAAAAAATGTTTTCATTGATTTGAGAGGCACAGACCAGGTTACCAATGCCATATGAAGCTCATAGGTTCGCATATATGTAATTGCTAGAAGAATTATGCGGTAAAGAGAGGTCACTTTTAGCTAAAAGCAATATGAGGAAGAAGTGTCCTGAAAGGCTTTTGCCAAATGGGTGCCATTTCAGCTGATACTTAAAAGGTACCAGTAGGAATTTTAGGGCTCAGATGGGCTGGTGTAGAAGGAAACCAGCAGAGGCTATTTGTTAATTGTTAAGTTGTTCAGTCTTGCAAAACTGAGACATTTTCAAAGCAAGTAGGAGGACTTCTTTCCTTCAAGATGGAGAAATAGAGAAGACTTTACT
>NW_005871065.1:2505147-2530441 GCF_000147115.1 Myotis lucifugus
AGAGCCAGAAGAGAATAAAGAGACAGTGCCAGAGAGGACACACACTGGAAGAGGACTCTGAAGATCCAGGGAGAGAACTCCTGAGTGTTCAGGGGTCCCCTCAGCTCGGCCTGCACCCTCTCGCAGTCTGGGAGCCCTCAGGGGGATGTCCGACTGACAGCTTAGGCCCACTCCCTGTGGGCCTCTTTTAGCACTGCCTTGGAGGCAGGAGAGGCTCTTGCCACTGCCGCTGCACTCGCCAGCCAGAGCCCGGCTTCTGCCTGAGCAATGCTCCCCCTGTGGGAGTGCACTGACCACCAGGGGGCAACTCCTGCATTGAGTGTCTGCCCCCTGGTGGTCAGTGAGCATTAGAGCAATCAGTCGTTCTGCCATCTGGCCAAAACTGGCTTTTCGACATCCCCCAAGAGGTCTCGGATTGTGAGAGGGCACAGGCCAGGCCAAGGGACCCCACTGTGCATGATTGGGGCTGGGGGAGGGACTCGGGAGGGTGGCCAGCCATGGAAGGGCTGCAGGAAGACTCCAGGGTGTGTCCAACCCATCTCGCTCAGTCCCTATTGGCCGGACCCCAACAGCAAGCTACCCTACTGGTCGGAGCGTCTGCCCCCTGGTGGTCAGTGCATGTCATAGTGACTGGTTGACCAGTCAACTATCTGCATCCTGGTGGTCAGTGCACATCATAGCGAGCAGTTGAGCGGCCTTAGCATATCATTAACATATTACCCTTTGATTAGTTGAACGGCCAACCGAATAACTGGACACTTAGCATATTAGGCTTTTATTATATAGGATGTGGCTGCTATGTTCTATTCAATGCTTATTTCAACAGCCTCTTAGCCATAGTTTGCCTTCACCTTTGAAGAGACACAATGCACATGGAGTATCTCAACAGTCCTGTCATCACACACAATTTGGTGCAGGCAAGATATTATCTACAACAAATATTCTCCAGAATTACAGACATGACATGCCATTACTCTGATGACATCCTCCTCTGAGTAGATTCATTTGAGCCACTCATTCAGGATAAACAATACAAAGAATTTAAAGAAATACAAACAAACATACAAAAATAACTGATAGTTAAAAGGTACCAGTAAGAACTTTAAGGCTCAGATGGGTTGGTGTAGTATAAAACCAGCAAAGGCTATTGGAGATGAATCATTAGCCCACAAGGCAGGTTGAACATCTCTTCATATATCTATTGGTTGTTTGTATGTCTTCTGGAAAGAGGTGTCTGTTCAGGTCCTCCACCCATTGTTTTGCAATAGAGGACTGGATAAAGAAGATGTGGTACATATACACAATGGAATGCTACTCAGCCATCAGAAAGTATGAAATACTGCCATTTGCAACAACATGGATGGATCTTGATAATCTTATGCTAAGTGAAATAAATCTGTTAGAAAAACGCCAAGAACCATATAATTTCACTCATAAGTGGGATATAAAACTGAAACTCATGGACACAAACAGCAATGTGGTGGTTGCCAAGGAGAAGAAGGTGGGGGTGAATGGGGTCCTAATGTATGGTGATAAGAGATTTGACTTTGGATGGTGGGCACACAGTGCAGTGTACAGATCTTATAACATAGAAACCCACATCGAAACCTGAATAACATATTAACCAATGTCACCTTAATAAATGTAATAGATAGATAGATAAATGATAGATAGATAGATAGATAAATAGATAGATAGATAGATAGGCAAGTAAATAAGCCTAGTCAGGCCCTGGCCAATGTGGCTCAGTTGGCTGGAGCATTGTCCCGTACAGCAAAAGGTGGCAGTTTTATTCATGGTCAGGGCACTTACCCAGGCTGCAGGTTCAATCCCTAGTCAGGGCAGGTGCAGGAAACAACCAACCAATGTTTCTCTCTCTCCCTCTCTTCTTCTCCCACTCTCTCTATAATCAAGTTAAAAAAATAAAAACATAAAAATAAATACATAATAAAATAAAAAACCAAGCAGTTATTGATATGTGTTAGATTGGCAAAATAAAATTGCATTCTTTGTATTAATCTTGGTTATTGCTGATAATTCATCTCTATTCTTAAGATGCTGTTAAATTTCACTTAATGTCACTAATTTTCTGTGATCCCTCTTTCCTCTACCAAGTAATTCTTTTTTTGTTAATCTTCACCGGAGAATAATTTTCCACTGATTTTTAGAGAGAGTGGGAGGGGGAAAGACAGAGAGAGAGAACCATCCATGTGAGAGAGACACAATGATTGGTTGCCTGCCACACGCACCCCCAACCAGGGTTGGGGATCAATGTACATGCCCTTGACTGGAATCAAACCTGGGATCCTTCAGTCCATGGGCTGACACTCTATCCACTGAGCCAAACCAGCTAGAGCTGCGAAGTGATTTTTAAAGTCACTAGTATAAACTCTAACCATAGAATACTATCATCTTTTAATATGAAATACAAATATTCAATATCTTGCATGGTTTGATTGACTACAAGTTACACATATAGATGAATATACTCAAATAGTTTCACGTAACTAATGATGTTTAAAATATTGAGAAGAAACATACTTGTACAGTTAGGCAAAGTTCCAGACCACGTTCCATTGGCTGTGCACTGTCTAACTGAAGGTCCAGACAAGATGTATCCCTCTATGCAGGAATAAATTATTGAACTGGAAAATGTTGTGCCATCAATCCGAAAGACCTTTCCATTGGCTGTTGTTCCTGGGTTACCACACTGTACAGCTACAAGAGAGAAAAAAATAATAGTTAAGAGTATTTATAAAAATATTATAATTAGAAATCTCACAAAAAGTTAATCACTGGTGTTTTTAATTATCCAAAGGAGCTATAAAATCCTCTAAAATAAACATTGAATTATCTTTTACAATGGTTGAAATTCAAGATAAATTTACATTAATTTTATTAGTTTAATTACTAGAATACAAATCAGACAACAGCTATTTTTTAAAGTTTTTGTTAGTGGCTATCATAAAAACTTCAGAAAGTAATTACTTGAGTGTTGCCTATGGATACCACAAAATCTTTCAAGGAATGATTACAAGAGTCTCTGCCTGAAAAATAAATAATGTGAAATGGAAAGATATGAAACAATGAGATGCAACAGAAATTTACTATATAAGAGGACAGATATAAAATAAACAATTTAAATATTTTAAGAATCCATGTATATTTTTATTTATATAAGCATATAACTGATCTGAATTAAAATTGTATAATATCTATTTCCAGACCAAGGCATACAAAAAAATAGACTGAATAAACACAAAATCTAGAAATGGTTTTCATTAAGTTTTCAACATATCATAAACAGGAGTCACAAACACAATACCCCCTGTATTACTCTCTGTATTATGTTTAAGTTTTTGCCATCAACACCATGGTAAATTTTTAAAATATCGTAAAAGCGAGCCTATGTCACTGTATTACTAAATTTTGTTGTAACATAAAAGTTTAAAGTTATCTCTATGACTATAAAGTGTAATTATAGTTTCAGATAGTACCATCTACATCACTTGCGGCATCTAAAATATTTAATTTTGCCTATTCTTCCTTTACAGTGGTGCTGCATGTTTCTGTGTGTGTGTAGAGACAGGAGACTTAAACATTTTATTTTTATTACTTTTTTTTTTGTTAATCCTCACCTGAAGATATTTTTCCACTGATTTTTAGAGAGAGTGGAAGGGAAGGGGAGAGATGGAGAGAGAGAGAAACATCGATGTGAAAGAGATACATCAATTGGTTGCCTCCTGCAGGCTTACTGGGATGGAGCCTGCAACCGAAGTACAACCCCTTGAATGGAATCAAACCCACCACCCTCCAACTGGGGGGCCGACGCTCTATCCACTGAGCAAACTGGTTAGAGTGGAGACTTACACATTGTAAACAATTACAATAAAATCAAACTCTAGGTAAAATTTTCAGAAGAACATATAACATTAAAACAATGTTTGCTTCTGTTGTTCAGAGTAATTATCCTCTTCTATAGTAGCACCTGCCTAAAATAACAATCCAGTCACATTTATTTATGTGTCATGATCTATAGTCTTGAAACAATCCAAGTAGGATTTGAAAAATATCATCCTTGTTTTCAATGTCAGGTGATTTGCATTTTGAAATAGGGACCTCAGGCTCAGTCCATTTTTTTTGCACTTAATAAAAATTGAGAACTTCTCCATATCTGGTTTACAGATATGGACAAAAAACACTTCCACTTCTGTCCCTTGTCTCTAATTCCTCCACGCTTAGTAGACATATTTTTCTCACCAAGAGAATTATTTGAATTAAACACAAGTAAAAATAACTTTAAATGAAGAGAGGTAAGTGCATCGCCTATCATGAGTGAGGGCTGAAAACTCTGTGGACACAGTGAAAAGAAGCAGCAAATACTTCGCTTCTGTAATGCAGACATTTTTGGGGAAATGGCTTTATTGATACCTGTGAACACAGGCCCATTTATGTTTAGTATTAGCTGACAATGCCATCTCTCTCAGAATAATTTCTCAGCTGTCAGTTGACCTAACCTAATATAAAAGACATGTAACGTTCATTGATAACTCACCATGATAGCCACATTTTCAATGTTCTTAACCTCACAACAAATACTACGAGTTGATATTGATTTCAACACCATGTACTGGTTGGGAATTGAAGCACAGAGAGAATAAATTAGTTCTCCAAGGTCCCACAGCTAGTTCATGGCACAGTTCCATCTAGTACAAATTCCTCAGAAGATTCCGATAGCATATAATAAAAGTATTGGATCTTATTCAGGCTAGAAAATGGCTCAAACATAATATATTTTTGTCAATCGATTATTTTTTGTATCCAATGCATGATAGAAAGAATAGTTTACATTTGCCTTATATATTTCTAGAGAAAATTTTTTAATTAGGGGACCATTTTTTTTCTTTTTATCAAGGTGACTTCTCTGAAAAGACAAAAATAAATGGAAGCATAATGAAGAAATTAAAGGTCCTTTATAAATAAAGAAATAAGTTGATAAAATATTTATATAGCTATATATAAAATATGAAAACATATTCATTCTGATGTGTATTTTAGGCACCGTATAAAGCAAAGAGTATACAATAGTGAAATATTACCATTTTTAAAAACAGAACTATGCTATGCATGCTGTTTTATAATCTCATTCTCCTTACTTAACATAACAACTAGGGCATCTTTCTTTTATAAAGTTCAGTAACGGGATAGTTTTCCATTTTATGTATATTCATAATTTACCTATCCAATCCCCTGTTGATAACCACAAAATTTAGTTTTATTTCTTTATCATTTTTGGTTATAATATACTCTAGCTTATTAATATAAGTGTGTACATTGGTTCTATTTTGAGATAAATTTCTGAGAGTGGAAGTTCTGGATAATTTTCATTTTTGAAATATATTTTTATATAGAGTTACCAAAGATATTGTCATAATACACAGTTGAATCAATAATGTAGAAGTTTGCCTGTTTTCATACATCCTAATCAATGCGATGTGCAATAATTGTTAAAAACCTTGTCAGTTTGTAAAAAAATGATATATTCTTTACATTTGCCTGTTTACATTAAAGTAAAATTTTTAACACATTCATTTGATAGTTTTATTTTCACATGTGTTTTATCCATTACATTATAGGAAAGATATTATAGTTTATGATAAATTACTGAAGTAATATCATATTTCAGAGCATTTGGAAAAATAAGAGTAAAAGTACATCAAATTTCACCACTCTGTTCTATCATATTTGTTGTACCACCTTTTAAAAACTTTCTCTCAAATGAATGTCATTTCCCATGATTTTAATAGAGCAAACTTTTGAATCTTATTTTTAACTAAGTTTTATATGATTTACATTTTCTCACATTGATCCATGGCCTTTATTCTAATATCTTATTGACAATATATGCACTTATGTCATATAAATATACACTTGCTTATGTAATATTATTTCTAGTATTGTTGATACTAGAAAATGTGGGTGTTGTTCAGTTGAGTTCTTGTCTGGTGAAAATCAAAGCATGAAGTTGTGGACAAAAACAATTAATGGGAGCAAAGTTCACTGGGAGAAGCCAGTCCTGGGAAGGTGTAGCTCAGGTTCCGGGAGCAGCCCAGTGTCCAGAGCTTCCTTTTCATGTTAGTAGTTTAGCATCCAAGCTAATTAAAGGCTAATCGTCCACGTGTGGAGGCCCATATGGCCATAAGCCACGTGGTTGCAGGGATGTGCTCCCCTGCCATAGGAACGAACGTCAGGAACCCATTGCTTGTCAGGGAGAAGAGAGAGAGGGATTTAATTTAGGGTGGATAGTCTTGCTAGCTCCTAATTGGTCTTTTCAAATAATTCGGACTTGGCAATATCCTTTGAGTTGGTTTATACGCCTTAATGCCTTGTGATTGGTTATTTGCACGCTGCCTGTCTTAGCAACATCCATACATTTTAAAGTTCCTGCCTCTTGTGCGTGCTCTTCCTCCCCCACCCAGCTGGGGTGCCTTAGTAACTCCTCCTAGCTGGGTGCCCAGTTCTACTTCCTTTCCCATGGTCCCACCCCATCTACCTAGCTTCCTTCTGTCTCCTCATTGTTGAAATTACTTCCTGTTGTTACTTAATCAATTAGACATAAAAGTTGCAACTTTACTGTTATGTGTTTTTTTTAATATTTTAATTTTCTGTAGGAAAGAAATTCTCAAATACCAGTTAATAAAACAAAGCCATTTACATTCTATGAATATATACACATCTTTGTCAAATTAAATTTACTATAACAATAACAATACCTCTAGAAAAGTTTTTAAAGTTCTAGTTTTGTTGCATATACATAAGAATTTCATATTAAAACAGGTAAAATGATGTTTAATTATAATTTTTTGATTAGTAGATATGTTAAATATTTCTCAATAGGTTGCATTTTTGCTCTTCTTTATTTTCTGTTCATTTTCTTTGTCCATTTATCTACTAGAAACTGTTTTTCTAAATTATTTGTATGAGCACCATTTATGATAAAAATATTAATTCTGCTATTTTTAATAATTTCTTGTTCTTTTTTATCTATGAAGTGCACTTTACAGATAAAAAGTCAGCACCAGGTTGTATTCCATATAAAAACTATTTTGCAGTTAAGCTGAACAAAGGGCTAGCTTCCTCATGTATGACACCACTATAGAGACTTTGCCTTTGCAAAATCAGTTTGAGTAATAAAGTGAATAGTTAAGTCTTCCTGTCTTTTGCTCAACAACTTTCTCCAGCAACTCCTTTCCTATAATAGTAACTGAGTTGTAATGCTCTCTGAATTAAGATTTCTAAATTTGGTCCATTTTAAAAAAGGATAACTATCTTTCCTAGAATATGGATCCTAATTTTAAACACAATAAAATGTTTCTGAAATACAATCAATCAAAAACTGTCAAGAAATTCTGTTGGGAATTATTTCCTATTTATAAAACCAATACATTTTGATATGGTATTAAGTTTCAAAGATACCTCTACATGTTGAGTTTTTACACTAAAATTATCTTGAAAAGAACATTTAAATTATAAGAATAATTTTCCAGCAACATTTCATTTTCTATCCATTCTTGTAAAGACTTAACTATGTTAAATATGTCAGTCAGAACAATTAAAAATTTTATTCAAGCACCCTACATTTTAAAAATTCTAGTTTCAAACAATGTAACCTATGCATAAAAATCTCATTTATAGTTAGGCATCTTTATATCTTTCCATTTCTACAAACCTAAAAACTAAAATACATCTTGAGGTAAGGTTGATGTAAGAACAACCATTGTTTTCCCTAAAAGTGTCTACAATAGAGCACTGTGATACAGGGGAAAAATAAAACTTTTTAACAAATATGTTTAACTTTTCAACTCAGATGTTTGCTAAGATGTGAACAATGTTTATCTATAAATGACCCATCAGAAATATTTTTTAAAAAGTATTACCTATCATATATAGGATGTTGCCAGTAAAACTGGAATACTCCTGCTTTTATTCCATGGATGGGGACACTAAGAATTGGTAAGAGTAATTTCAGTAATACTAACAAATTGAATTTGGGCACACATTAAATTCCAGCAATTTCAATACATTTAATTTCTGCTTGAGTTTACCTTTGCATTCTGGCTGCCTTCCAGTCCAGCTGCCATTGGCCAAACATGTTCTTTCTTCTGAACCATGAAGGATATAGCCAGTATCACAAGCAAAATGTACAGAACTTTGGGTTCTGAAATTGCTTTCCTGTCTAGAACCATGACCAGGGGTACCCGGATCCCCACATGTACCAGTAGCATCGCCTGTAATTCAGTACAGTACAAGTTAATTTATTTCAATAAGCATTTACTATGTTCATGTTTTTGTCCGATATTCTTATAGGCATGGACTTTGTGCAAGTTGTTTTTAACGTGGTCAGTTGACTGGGTAGAATCATAATTCATATTTCCCATCTGAGTCCAGTCATAAGAAAAAGCCTAAGTGAAAAAGAAAGTAGTTGCAGAGTATGGTATTATTTTCCTTAGCAGTGATATTTAGATCTATTAAATAGGTTAATGTCATTTCGTTAGTATTTCCAGAACTTGGTCAATAATCAGGTTATTGGAAGATTTATAACTGATAGTTCTATGTTTGACAATGGGTTTACAAAACTAAAATTAAAGAACTGGATTTGGTAATTTTCATGTGTCCTTCTCTGAATTTTCTCATTACTGACAATCATTTTATTGTTGTTAAATTAGTATTGTAATGTACCAGAAAATACTAATGTTACATACAGTATTTCCTGTAACATTAAAATTTCACTCTCTAATTTTCTCTACCAATGACTACTGACCAAGATAAATGAGCTGCATAAATCTCGTATATGAAATACAAAAATAAATTGCAAATAATCAAAGATTAGAAACTCTATGTCAGTTCTAATAAGGATTTTGTTCATGACTAGGTGTTCACCTTTTTATGTTAGTGTTAAGAATTTACTTAATCCCTTATCATTTCTTAAACAATTCTAAACAAAATTGCTGCAGTATCGGTATATGGAGAGAGAGAGAGAGAGAGAGAGAGAGAGAGAGAGAGAGAAAGGAAGAAAGAAAAGGAAGGAAGGAAGAAAGGAAGGAAGGAAGGAAGGAAGGAAGGAAGGCAGGCAGGAAGGAAGGAAGGAAGGAAGGAAGGAAGGAAGGAAGGAAGGAAGGAAGGAAGGAAGAAAGGGAGGGAGGGAGGGAGGGAGGGAGGAAGGAAGAGGAAGAGAGAGATTCTTAAGTACTGGAAATGTTCTCTTTCTGTCTTCATGCCTTTTGACAAGCCCTGTGTATTTGAAATCCTTCTTTACACTTCCTCATTTTCATGAGATGTAATATTAACAACCACACAAACTTTAAGATAAGTATTACACCTTTAAATATCTATGTACAATTTATTTTTAGCAATTCAGCAGCAATTTCCAAATACATTGGGGTGTATATATATAATGGTATGTGACTATGTATACTCAGTTATCTGATAGTTTTAAAAGTCTATAGATTACATTTGAAGTCCCGTAAAGTTACTTCATAGATATTAACCACTAGTTACAAGGAAATTCTGAAATAAAGAACCCTACATGCAAAACAATGTAAAAAGAACTCCTAGTAAGTGTTCACCATGCTCTCCACAGATATAAAATAATATAAAGAGAATTGAAATATATAAAGCAAAACAGGCAGAAAAATAAGCACTACTATCTGGTTAGTGGATCAAATAGGGATGATCAAATAGGAAGACATCACAGATATAAAACTTAAATGATATTTTGAGAAAAGTATTAGTTTAAATAGCTCAAAAAAGATTTATCACTCACTCTGCAAACAAATTATTAATTAAAAATATACCTCATATTCACTTATTCTAAGATATAATAACAGAACAATGTGGGGCTACGGAAGCTCAGAAGTTATATGTTGCCTGTTAGTAAAAAAGAAAGTTAGAAAAGATAAATATCTTTCATAAAACTTGGCTTAGTTTAATTGAAGAAAACATTTAAGCCTTTCTTTTAAAGTATGCTATTAAGCAACCAATTGTTTAAAAAGTTTAATGGACACAAATTCTAACAGAAAAATCACTGAAATAACATAGCCTTCTGGGAAAAATTTTATTTGCAATCCACTAAAATAGAATAGCTACATAAACTTCAGTAGCTCACCATTTTAATGAACAAAGCACTTTACACAAAATAGCATTCTAAAACCAGTAATTCCTTACATTAGCCACAAAACAATTCAAAACATGTATCTGTCACTTATGATCTACAGGATTAGAATTAATTTAGGCTCTGAATTTATATTACCTTAAGTATTACAATAAATGTACAAATAATGTTACAGCTTCTCTCAGATTTTTACAAAACAAATGTAGTATTTTATCTCTTTTGTGCATATATTTCTAATAATAATAATGTAATTTCCAACACACATTGTCCAATTTTCTAAGTGGTACCTGAACAATGAGGTTGTGATCCACTCCAATGGCCATTTAACTGGCAGGTCCTTGATGAATGGCCTAGAAGGCTACGCTTTCCTGTGCAGGAATAGTGAACAGTGGACCCAAAGGTATACTTCTCCCCAGACAGGACTGCATTAGGAGGAACGCCAGGGTGTCCACAGTCAATCACTACAATACATAATTATTGGATATAAAATTTTTTTATATCTCCTATCGAACAACCTGCACCAACTTTCTACAAAGTAAACCAAAAGTAAATGATCTATTTAAATATATACAACCACCAGAAATCAAACATCTATGTGAAACCTGTCTTTAAAAAAAATAAAATGGAAGTTGGAGCTATAGGAGCAATTCTGTTATGCCACTCACTGTGAGCATGAGTTTCACAGGAACAATGCAAGTAAACATAAATGACTGAATGAGCATAAGTCTGCATGTACGGGGGTGGTGACTCTATGTTCATATGCACGTGTGCATGGGTTTGAAGTACATATGTGCCTAAATAAGGATGTGCAAATTAGTGAGAAGAGTATATGTGGGTTGGCTAATTAAGGACATAGGATGCTAATAAGATTTAAAATGAGCCTATATAGCAATTAAAAAGGAAGATTTTTGAGGCTGAATTTTCTTTATAATATAGAGGTAGTTTGGGAACTTACTGTATCTCCCTTTATTTATTTTTTTAAAATATATTTTATTGATTTTTTACAGAGAGGAAGGGAGAGGGATAGAGAGTTAGAAACATTGATGAGAGAGAAACATTGATCAGCTGCCTCCTGCACACCCCCTACTGGGGATGTGCCTGCTACCAAGGTACATGCCCTTGACCAGAATCGAACCTGGGACCCTTCAGTCCGCAGGCCGATGCTCTATCCACTGAGCCAAACCGGTTAGGGCTGTATCTCCCTTTAAAACAAACTTGAAAAAATACTGAATACAATAATACTCTAGAATATTAAATAGCACACAATAGACACAAACTTAATAAATCCCACACTATCAGGGAGTGCTATAAAACAAAGAAAGGCAAAAAAGTATATTGAGAGCTATGAAAATCTGAAGTTCATGTTTCCATGTCCTACAAAATATTTTAACTTGAATGTTATAGCCACCACACAAGGCCAAATAACTAAATTAGTGAAGCTATTAGACCAGTGAGTGCACAATAAGAAAGTCAAATGCACTTTAAGAAAAGTAATAACAATTGACTTAATTATTTGCATAGAATCTGAAATTTAATAGACATTGAATAAACTTCTATTTATTCATTAGTGCATGAATGGTGCTACAATTTTTTTTAAAAATCCCACCCCATGAAGTAAGGGCCTCTAAATAAAACATGACCATAAAATATTTTATAATTTAAAAATTAAGCATAATCAAAAATTATTTGCACAATGACTTTTTTATTTTTTTCATAGAATTTTTTCCTTTTTCTTTATTGTGCACAATGACTTTTCAAAAACCATATTTATATTGATTTCAGAGAGGAAGGGAGAGATAGAGAAACATCAATGATGACAGAGAATCATTGATCGGCTGCCTCCTGCATGCCCCACCCTGGGGATTGATCCTGAAACCCCGGCATGTGCCCTGACCAGGAATCAAACTGTGATCTCTGGTTCATGGGTCAAAGCTCAACCACTGAGCCACGCTGGCTGGGCCACAATGACTTTTTGACACAATACTCGTTCAATCTACAAAGTTATCTTTCCTGTCATGTCCAAGATTCACCAATTCTTTGAGAAACTTAGCTATACTTACTGAATTCCTAGAATTTATGTTCACTTCCCTATGTCCTTACATAATTTTTATTTCTGTTAAATTATTTTCACTATTATATCACTATAGATATGTTAATATCTGGTATAATTTATCTTATTTATATTCTACAACTCCAACATAACAGTTAACAAAATATACTCACTAAATATTCAATGACTTGATTTTATATATTAATACTTACTGCATCCATATGTGTATGAATCTAAATATGATAAATATTTATGATCAGTATGTTTTAAGTAACACTTTTGTTTAAATCCTCAAGTATACTGAAGCCCTAGTGGTTGTTTATATTAAGACTACTATTACCTTAAATGAAATCTGAAATAGTAGTACCAAAGACAATAAAAATGTTGTCTTTTTGGGATGAAATGAAAGGTGTGTGCTTTCCATATTCTATGTGCTCTATCAAAATTCAAAGTCAAAGAATGACAGAGAGCTATTCAGCACATTAATATTAATAAGACTGACATCTGGGAATTGAATTGGAAGAATGTAGGAAAGTATAATTTCAAAACAATAAAATAATAAAATCAAAAGCAAATTAAAATAATAATTAAAAACAAAATCCTTCTGATATATAGCTCTAGATATTTTCTAAGACAATAAATATCCATGCTGCTTACATGGCATTTTTGAAGGAAGAATTCACATTATCTACTTACTGATACATTCTGGTAAAGGTTTGTCCCAATGTCCATTTGGTTGACATATCAAAACTGAAGATCCAAATAAAAAATATCCAGGATTGCAGTCATAGAATACAACAGTACCATAGGTGAAGTTTCCATGTTCTATTTTACTTTCTCTTTTGGAATTGGGTGGAATTCCAGGATCAGAACAGTTCACCACTAACCAAATGAACAAATTTAAAAGGTATTTTGAAGTAACATGTATAGACCTAACATAGATTACTATAAGAAATTTAGTTGTAAAGGTACATTTAATAAAGCAAATTAAATATTTCAGAAATAAAATTAATATATTGACTATCTAAGATAATGAAATAAAATCTGGTCAATTTTTAAAATAAAGAAGAAAACTTTTTTGCAAATATTTTTAACAATAGCAACTCCATAAGCATTATGCTGAGTATAAATTTTAAAAATGATACTTTTTAAACTGTAGTTAAACCATAAAATAATGTAAAGATTATGATGATTTGGTTGAATTTTATGAGACAATATGAAGTATACCATACTTCTTTACAAAATGAAAAAACACCAAAAAATTATCTTTAATCAGTTTCTATGCAGAGAACAATAAATAAACCCACTCCCAATTCAGCTCTTATGGTAGTTCAGGCCTCAAACATATTTTTCCAAAATATGAAAACAAAAGGCCATACGTAAGTTCCATTAATTTGGAGTAAATTGGAGGTAAAAGAATCTTAAAGACTTTTTGTATGTAGTCACAAAATAGATAAAAGCTATTAAAGTTAAGCAGCTGAAATTAAACCTGCCAGTTTTAACTTATAAAAGAAATAAGTTAAAAAGTAAGGAAGACGGAAAGCATTGATAATGAGATGATATTAACATTAAATCTTTTTGTTTGAGTAGCTGAAAACGGTCCACTGTTCTGCCCCAGCTGTTTCAAATGTTATCATCTACGTTTACACAGACACATTATTACCATGCTCTAAGCTGGACCAGAGTTAGACTCTTACCTTTGCACACTGGTGGGGGATGGCTCCATTGTCTGTTGGCCTGACACTGTGCCTTTGTTGGCCCTTGCATGAGATACCCAATATTGCAAGAGAATGTTACCACATCATTAAAGTTGAATCCATTTCCACTTGTTCTTCCATAAATCGGACTACCAGGGTGACCACAGCTGACAGCTAAGAGCAATAAGTTGGGGCAGGAGAATCACAAAACAATATTTGGTTATCAGTAATCACGACAACTACACTTAGCCATTTCAAACACTGTAGGAAGAAGAGACTTTTATGTGAAAACATATCTAAAGTACTTTTACTAATGTAAAGGAACAATTTAGAATGGTAAAACAATCTACTCTAAAAGAAATATTACATTAATAAGTAGACAATCATTTGCCATTGTGGTGCACAATGTTTAGAGTTTCATGGTACCTTTTTATTCTCTTTATTTTGGGGCGGGCAGGAGGAAGGGAGAGAAGACTGAAATTTAAAAATCTGGGCAAGACTGATGTCATTAGTAGCAGAAGGAAATGAAACTGAACCACTTTTCCTTTTCCAGTCAAGAATTGGAAGATAGCTGAAGGCAGTTTTTGTATTTAACTTTGAAGTTATTTATTTTAATATTTATACCATCAATTTTTACAAACAATAGATGGATAAGCAAAGGTGTGTTTGCAGAATAATTTAATGTGACTATAAAATGTGAACCATAAAAATGATGCTGTATTAGAATTCTTACTGGTTTATTTTCTTCACAATTGATATTGGACAATGTAGCACAATTTTGTTTGTAAATAATGGTATCAATTAATGAATTATTTAAATCATTGTAGTGTTACGGTTCCATTCCTGATTTTATGCAGGGCTGGCTCTTCCCAAACACTTCGTATTTCTACGAACTATTGCACAGCATCATCTCACTCTATAATCAGAGCAACTCAAGTAATAGTCCTTCATAATTGGGCGCAATGAGAAACCAGAGTCACTTTTAGTATCTTTGAAATGACCCAAGAGCAGTTATTCTTCAGCTGTGTTGTTAATGTCAACCTACTCATTTGGAAATTTAGCTGCATCTTATTGTTGTTAAAATTATTGATAAAGAAATCTGTTTTGCCCCAAGGGCCAATTTTCATTTATAGTTTAATTATTCAAAAAGAAAAATAGTGGTATTAGTTGGCTATGCTTGAATATAAATGGAAAAAATCTAGGAAAGGCACAAACATAATTTTGCTGTCTGTAAGTCATCACTAGACATTCAGTATTTGTGTGTATGGGGGGGTGTACACCTTAGAAAAGTAGTTTTAATTTTTAAATATACGCTGTATTATCTTATTAAACCTCAACACACAAAAGTATTTTACATGAAACTAGAATTTCTGTTGATTGTATAAAAATTGACAATGATGAAATTTATACACATGGATGTGATTAGTTATAGAATATGTATTTTCTGTGACTACACACTAAAAGTCACATGCATTATTTATCTGAAGCTGCCAAAATCTCAATTGTATGATCCTATCATGTTACAATTACAACATATTTGCAGTGTTTGTTCTCATTTTCTAACATCAGTTTTAATATAAATGTCAGTAATTGGGAAAGGAAATAATTAGGAAAAAATATAAGAAACCCATTGATAATGACTTTCAGGTCCAAAAAAGGACAGAATATTATGTGAAACTATTATGTACTGTTGGGGATTCAGTGGTGTAAGGAAACATAATAGAATTTACATATACATACACAAATATGTGTGTGTGTGTGTGTGTGTGTGTGTGTATACTTATATAACTTAACTAAGAAAAAAATTTACTGGTTATGCATGAGAACAGAGGTCTCTAATTACTTCTGCCATGCTTACTTACGCACACAGGATGGGAGTTGACCAGACCAATTGTGATCCTGCTGACATATTCTCACTGAAGAACCAATCAATCGAAAGCCAGGATTACATTGATAAACAACTGTGTCTCTGTACCCATAATTTTCTCCAATGACTTGACCATTCACAATGAGTTCTGGAATTCCACAGTGACCCGCTGAAATGGTCAGAAAGTGATAATTTTAAAACTGTGATCTATATTTTATTTGTGTATGTCTATACATATGTAACATTACTAAACTTTTAAAGTTTACTTAGAAGCATGACATATATATATATATATATATATATATATATATATAATGCAAATATGATAATATGACATAAGATACTCAATAAAATGCCATGTATTATGGAATTTAAAAAAACACTTTTAGTAACACTTGTGTCTATAATAAATTAGAATTTCAATCTAAAAATTAAAATGTAACATCGAAATTTGAGAAATACAGATAAAGCAGTGCTCAGTGGGGAAATTTATATGATGAAGTGCTTTTATTAGAAAGTTAAGATATATAATCAATGATCTAAGATTCTACCATAATAAGAGGAAAAAGAAGAGCAAAATAAAAAAGAGAAGAAAGTAAAACTAAAGTAGGTAGATGGAAGATTACATTAAAGACAGTTAAAGAAATAAAAAGAAGACAGAAAAACTATAGAGAATGTCATCTAAACTAAAACTTATTTTTTTTAAAAACAGCAACAAATTGGTAAAACCCCTGGCTAATCTCATCAACACAAAATTAGAGATAACACCATTACCAAAAACAGGAATGAATGAAGTGATATCACTACAAGCTTACCAAAAATAAAATTATAAGAAAATATAAAGAAGAGCTTGATGCCAGTACATTTAACAGTTCAGAAGAAGACAAATTCTTTGAAAATGATATCATACCAAAGTGAACACAAAAAGAAAATAAAAAATTTGACTAGTTCTTTATCTATCAAAAATATTTATATTCTTAAAACCCTTTCCATACACAAAAACACAGACACTCTGGCTCCGACATTTTCACTTGTAAATTCGATCAAATAGAAAAGAAAGAATCACTTGCTAACTTGTTTTATGAGGTACTCCTTGTTGCAATAGTAATCCCGGGGGAAAAAAACATGAAAAGAGCAATGTCTTTTATGACCATTAGTCTAGAAACATAAATAATTATACAGAATATCTGGCGTTTACCCAAAAATGAACAGCTGGTTTAAGATGCAAAATCAACCACTGTAACACATACCATATTAAAGGAGAATTCCTTTGGGGATTATGTACTCCCAACTTTTCAGGAGCTTCCTTTGGCTCCACCAATCTGGCCAAAAGCCCAGGTTAGACTGACAGATAAACACCTTCCCTAGTCATTTCAACTTCACTATGCTTGTGCCCGTCTTCCTCTTCCCCCATGATCGGCAGGGAATGGATCGGTGGTTACCTGGGGAGTGTGAAATTGCAGCTTCCTGGTGAAGCTACCCAGGTGACCATTCTTACAATGTCTGGCCTCCCCTTTGCTCCTTTCCTATTATTAATAATTAATACTAGCTAGCTAGTAACAGAACTGGTAAAAGAAGACATTTCTCTTGCTTTCCTCTGCTTCCTTGAACTAACCCCTGGTCCTGCCATAGTCATGTGGCCCTAGACGTGGATGGCCCAGGGCCATGTAGACCCCACACACAATGAACTGCAGCAGGGAACACAAGCTAACCGAGCCAGATGCTGGACTGAATGGTGCTTCAATATGGAATGGAGGCTACAGGCAGTGGCTTTGATCTTGGCCCTGCTGAAGTTCAAAGCCATGGTGGGACAAGGGAGATGGGCCTTGGAAACCCATGGGTTTACTTCCACAGAAATAAAACTTTCTACGACACTTCATCCTCCCATAGGGGCCTCAGGAAGTTTTTACTGCCGCAACCATCCAAGAAGCCCACTTCCACCACTGAGAGGTGGGCACATGGGTGTCCCCACTAAGAACAGTTCTATTTGACATTGTTTGATTGGCCTTATCCATTGCAATACATTAATATACAAAAAGAAACAAGATCATAAATTTGGAAATTTTTGTTTTCAAAAGGAAAATTTTCCTTTTCAAAAGGAAAACTATTCTATGCTTAGATAATATATATGCAGAAAATCCTATTTTAAGAAAATACTAAAACTAATAAGAAAGTTTAGCAAGGTTGCAGGATACTAGATAAGTATTTTAAATAGTTATGTTTTTATATACTAGCAGCAAACAATTGGAAGTGTAATTAAAAATGAACAATTTCACTTATAATACTATAAACACACTGAACATTATGAGGAATAAATTTAGCAACAGACATTCATTAACTCTATGCTAAAAATACAAAATATTGCTATTGCAAAAAAAGTTAAAAAAATTTAATAAAGACATAAATATACTAAACATACTATGTTCATCATTGGAAACTTCAATATTGTTGGATGCTAATTCTCCACAAATGATCTATAGATTTAGTGCAATCCTGATCAAAACATACCGGGCATTTTTAAAAATAAAAATCAATAAATTAATTCCTAAAGTTTTATGAAACTGTGGAGGACCTACAGTATCCAAAGTTGCCTTGAAAATTAAGAACAAATTTGCAGGGCTGACATACAAAATTTCAAAACAAAATATATTTTATAAATAATGCCAAATATCCTTCTGGGGCGGAAAATACACACACACACACACACACACACACACACATATATATACCTCAACATCAACATCTTAAAAATAGGTCATAGGTATAAAAGTAAAACTAAAACTAAAATTTCTAGAGGAAAACATGAAAGAAAATTGTAGTGACTTATGGTTGAGCAAAGGTTTTCTAAACAAGATACAGAAAGCAATAACCAAAAAGAAAAAAAAAGATAAACTTTATATAAATTTAAAACTTCTACACATCAAAAGATACCATTATGAAATGAATACACAAGTCACAGACTGGGAGGAAATATTTAGAAAACACATAATGATAAAGATCTTGCAACCAGAATATACAGAGAACTCTTACAGTTCATAATAAAAGGCAATTCAATATAAAAGATACTTTACCACTTCACAAAGGAAAATTTACAAATGGCCAATAAGCCCAAGAAACTGTACTACATCAGTAGTTATCAATATAATGCAAATTAAAATATTGTAAAATAGCTTTATGCACCCAACAGAATGAATAAAATTAAAAAACTGACTGTACCACATGCTGGAGAAATTGTGAGACCACCAGAACTCTACCAGGAATTTTACACCTGAATATCCAAAAAAATAAATGCATATACCCACAATAATAGTTTTATACAAATATTCATAGCAGCTTTAATCAGTTTTACATGAATATTTATAGGAACTTTATTAATAATAGTCCCAAACTGACCAGGGCCCAGGTGTCCATCAACAGAGAAATAGTTAAGTATGGCAGATTCATACAATGGGATTCTACTAAGTGATAAGAGAAAAATTACTGATACACATATCAGCATAGATGAAAGAGAATGAAAGAAGCCTTACACAAAAGGGTATATATTTTAGGAATCCATTCAAATGAATTTCTAGAACAGGGAGAACTAACATACATGAAAAAAATCAGAATAGTTATTGTCTCAGGGTTGGGGAGAAGAGCTGCTGACTGGCTGGGAAGGGCCATGGGAACCTTTCTGAGGTAAGGGTAATGCTCTGTAACTACACTGTGATTTGAGTTACACAGGAGTACATGTAAAAACTCATCTAAAGTGTATTTATGATATGTGCATGTCATTGTACATACAATTTATCACAGTAAAAAAGGAAAGAAAATGTTAAGGAAATATTGCACTCCGGCTAATGATATGCATGCTGAAATGTTTTGCAATGAAGTGTACCAATTTCCGTAACTTACTTCAAAATGCATCAAAAATAAAATGAATTGATGGATTGATAGAAGCTTGAAAGGATAATGGATAGGTAATAAGCAAATACAACAAAATGCTACTTGTAGAATCTGGACTAGAGGTGGACATAATGCGTGTTCAAAGTTAAGTCTTTCAATTGAAAAATGCATAATAAAATGTTGGGGGGCTGGAAATAAATGCATTCTATTTAGATAAATAATTATAAGCATATTCTAGTGGCATTCCAAGCCCAAAGTGTCTGGGGCTTTAAGGACAAGTTGTTTTCAAACATGAGGAGAATGACTGGACTACATGAATCTGTAAGGTCACTGTAAGCATAAGAAGCTAGGATTTGCTTGTTTGGCAACTGCGCTTTCCTCCTACCAACATCCTTTTAAATTTATATCTGATGTCAACACTATGTCCTCTGCAATGGATGATGATGTTGTCTTCACAGACTGAGAGACAATGTTTTCTCATAAATATTGCTTTTATTTCCTGTCTCTTCACAGAATAAAATCAGGATTTTAAATAGATGAATAAAACCACCTTCTATAGCGGGGGGAGGGGGGAGGGGGGTTTCCAGCCATATAAGGCCCACAAAATCATTTGGTCGGGTCCTGCCAATGCATCAGTGGTGAGTTAATTAAATGTTTGACCAAATATAGCAGGCTAATTTTTAAGTTGATAATTTTGTAGGCCCACAAAGATGTTATAAAAATCCAAATGGCTCTCGGCAGAAAAAAGGTTCCCCACCCCTGCTCTATAGGCAATAGTCAATAAGTAATATACAACAATAGCTCATAAGGGCATAGAGGCATAAAATATAATATTTTAAATTTAGTTTTCCTATAGATTTTCAAAGGTATAAGTAAACTAAATAATCCGTACTTGAAATCAGCATATCCAAAATCAGTTTAGGAATTGTTAGGAAACATTTTTATTTGATTAACCCTATATTAATACATAAAGATATAATGTACTTACTTTTTTATACAGTATTCATATTGCACATTAAATGTATGTACTCTTACAAAGGAACTGTTGTTGCTGTGTTTTAACAAATATGTCTGGGGGGAGGAATTTTACGAAACCTCTAACCAAATATTTCCAATTTCAAGTTGTCATCGCATTACCATGAATATTTTCAAGCTTATTAGCAAAACAGTGTGCATTTATTTATTTAGTTAGCTATTCATTTATTTTGTTAATCCTCACCGAGGATATTTTTCCATTGATTCTTAGAGAAAGTGGAAGGGAAGGGGAGAGACAGAGAGAGAAACACTGATGTAGGTCAGTTGCCTCCTTGCCTCCCGCACACAGCCCAATGGGGGATCTAACCCACAACCTAGATATGTGCCCTGACTGGGAATCCAACCTGCCACCTTTTTGTGTACTGGACGACACTCCAACCAACTAAGCTACCTGGCCAGGGCTAATTCAGTGTCTTTTATTCCATGTGGATATATATATATATATATATATATATATATATATATATATATATATATATATATATATATATGATAAATTGAAAGAAGCTTAAGGGGGAAAAACACTATTTGTCTTAAAATCAGGTTTGAAAAAATAGTTATTTTAAAGTTTTAGTAGAAAGTAATATTACACATGTTGAAATTGTAAAATTAAAAGGGAGAAAGATATTTAAATGTGGAAATTATTTTTCTTCTTTAGTCATTATCTTAAGCAAATAGGTGAAACTATGGTTTAGAATGAATTAATTGCTACGATTACTGCAGCTGAGTAGGCAGACATGACTTTCAGAAATTAGTTTTCTCCTTTTTATTTCCACCATGCCTGGAATACAATGTGTCTCTCCTAATGACATGAGTCTCATTTGCCATACTAGTTGATTAACTTTCTGCAGTGTCTGTTTAATAGCTTTTCCACCATGAGACATTTTTAAAGTTAAGTATTTTCTAGTTTTTTAGAATCCTTACTGAGTGAATGAAAGTTTCCCCTTTTCCAGAGGGGAGAAAAAAATGTTTAGTTAGAATGATTTGGAAATGTTGTACCTAGGCATCTGGTCTCAGATCCACTCCAAAGGCCCGACGAGAGGCATTCCCGTACAGCGGAGCCCACAAGAATGAATCCCGCGTCACAGGTGAAGATGGCTGTGGAGCCATAGGAGGTTTGAGTTCCAATCTTATTTCCATTTGGAGGAGTAGGTAGTTCTCCACAGGAAATAACTACAAAACAATAAAAATTGAAAACTCTTAAATACATAGTTAATACACACTTGTAACTAAACCATGCTTGTAGCATTTTGAATTTCCTATGATTTCACATATTTACAATGAATCTGACATCTGTAAACCATGTTTGAATGCATGTGAAAAATGTAGAGAAAATAGATGTCATAGTTAAAAGTTGCTCCCCTTTAACATCCCATAAAAATCCTCTAAGTTACAGTGACATGTGATGAAGCTGTTTTATTTGCACCTTTTACTTAGCCAACCTGGTTTTAGAGGGGTGGAAAAATCATCAGATCTTTCTCTGACTCATCCAGTGACATCGGGCAATCCCTTTGACTTACCTGAGCCAAAGTTTCCTCATCATCTAAACAATGCTAACACAGTAATTATAATTACTTTTGTTGAGGGCCCTGTAGTTTATAAAGAATGCTTTGTATATGAAGCATTTGGTTCTCACAAGAACCATTAGATATAATTATATTTCACATTGTGTTTGTAGGTTTTAAAAATTGAAAAAGAGAGATTAAGTCACTTGCTAGGTCATTTAGAACCCAGCTCTTATGACTCTGTCATATTTAAAGATTACAAATGAAGTCTTTTTCTAGAAAAGAATAATGGATTATGTTTATTGAGTCCTTATTTTGTTACCAGAAAATATTACGAATCTTTTCATTTATGTAATTCTCAGAACTCTGAGATAGATTCAGTCATGGTCTGAATTGTATACATTAGGATAAGATATGAACACACAGAAATTAAGTAATAAGGTCACACAGCCTGTAAATAGCTAAATCGAAATGTAAGTCCAGCAGTCTAACTCCAAATCCAACACGTCACCTTCAGCACATATATTTTATTCTGCCTCCAGCTCTGGCTTTCAGCTCCAGGCTTTAGATGGCCATGAGATAAACAAATAGAAAATTTGCAAACTTTAAATATTTGCATATAAAACTTAAAATGTATTGATTGTTTTGAACTAATGCCCAAAAAATCCTTTGAGGTAGCTATATTATTTATTAACATTAATAATATTAATGTATATTGTTTTAATTTAAATAATGAGTAAATAATGGACCAGAACATTTACTATTTTTTCTATTTTCTCAATGAGTTGTACTTGTTAGAGTCCTTGTTGCTCCTCATTCGTAGCTGTGGGCAGGAACCTGATCATACTGATCAAGTGAACCCTTCTACATAATGGAGGACTGAGCACAAAGGAACCAAACATCTATTGAAAGATTAATGTTCCTGCTGTAGATCATTTTTCCTACTCTTTGAAATATCTCTATGTTATGTGCCTTTTAATGAAATTCTGTTTTTAAAAATGAGGGTGGAGGCAGGGAAAGATCCTGGGAGAAAAACCCTAAGGCAGTGATGGCGAACCTATGACACGCGTGTCAGAGGTGACACGCGAACTCATTTTTTTGGTTGATTTTTCTTTGTTAAATGGCATTTAAACATATAAAATAAATATCAAAAATATAAGTCTTTGTTTTACTATGGTTTCAAATATCAAACAATTTCTATATGTGACACAGCACTAGAGTTAAATTAGGGTTTTTCAAAATGCTGACATGCTGAGCTCAAAAGGTTGGCCATCACTGCCCTAAGGAATAGGGTAAGAATTTACAAATACAGATGCCATATTTTTAGAATATCAATTAAAATTTAGATATCTATCTTGTGGATTTTAATCCATCAATATGACTATCTTATAAAAGTATAATCCCAAAGTCCTATGTTTACATAGAGATTAAAAATAAATTTTAAAATAGAATATAAGTAGAAGAAAACTATGTAAGTATGTACTTATTACACATAGATAGCTGTCTGCTATGTTAAACTTCTTACTCATCATTAGACTTCTGATTCCTTTATCAGTTTATTTATAAAATATGTGTCTATGCCATAGGTGGCATAGAGTTATGTTGGACACAAAATAAAAGGATTAATTTTCAGCCTAGCATATTTCCTGGCACTAAGTAAACAATAAATGCACTGAAGGAAACTACTTCAAAGGGAGTTTGAGATATTTCATCTCAATATTCTATGTATAGTTATTTGCTCTAAATAAGACATTTATAAAAATGCATAAAAAGACAATATGCTTAATTTGATTCAATAAGTCTTTATTGAGCTCTTGCTGTGAATCAAGTTCTAACTGACATTTTTCAAGACATCATACCATTAAATTTTTATAATAACTATGAGATATGCATTATCATTCTATATAATAAAGATGTAATATGCAAATTGACTGTCATGCCCTCGCACAAGATGGCTGCCCCCATGTCGTCACAAGATGGCCTCCCCCATGTTGTCACAAGATGGCCGCCACAAGATGGCTGGCAAGGGAGGGCAATTGGGAGCAAACAGCCCAGCAGGGGAGGGCAGTTGGGGGTGATTAGAGAGGGTGCAGGCTGGGCTGAGGGACACCCCCCACATCCAGTGCCTGCACCCTCTTCAATCCGGGATCTCTCTCACAATTCGGGACTGCTGGCTCCTAACTGCTCACCTGCCTGCCTGACTGCCCCTAACTGCCCTCCCCGGCTGGCCTGACCACCCCTAGCTGTCCTCCCCTGCCAGCCTGTCTGCCCCTAATTGCCCTCTCCTGCTGGCCTGATCGCCCCTAACTGCCTCTGCCTCAGTCCCCGCCACCATGGCTTTATCTGGAAGGACGTCTGGAAGATGTCCAGTCTAATTAGCATATTACCCTTTTATTAGTATAGATAGTGAATAGAAGATGGGGTTATAGTCAGACTGCTTGGGTTGAGTCCCATTTCTCCACCATTTATAGGTTCTGTGAGTAGTGCAAAATGGTAAAATCTGGGGCATAGGTTCCTTTCTGAGAAAATGGATATAATATCAACTAATTTATAGTATGGGAACTAAGGAATAAAATAATACATGTAAGGGGCTAAAAGCAGTGCTGGCAAATTGTTAATATGCAGTAAGTATTTTCTAGTTGTTGTAGTAAGTGATAGACCAAGAATTCATACACAGATTTCTGAATCCAAAGCCAATGCTTTTTTCATAAGCACTTACTAATAAAAAATTAGAAAAATTTTAAATGCAATGAGAATAAATGACCTGTTAAACATTATATTATGTCATTGCTCTAGTGTGTTTGGAAAAAGAAGTGATCAAGAGACTATCCATCACCAAAGATAGCTTATGAAATAAGTTGAGCAGAATGCATACTTACTTTGGCAATATGGTCTTTCATTTCTCCAACTCCAGGTACCGTTAGGAAGGCATTCAATAGAAGCAGGACCTAATCCATGATAACCAGGGTCACAGCTGAAAACTACCTTGGTTTTATATTCATAGTGGGAGCCATTCACAATTCGCCATCTTCCATGTTCCAAGGTAAAGGAATTGATGCTTGGACATGTGACAACTATATAAAC
>NW_005871065.1:2530747-2680719 GCF_000147115.1 Myotis lucifugus
TATGATTCAGCAATCCCCTTCTGGGTATATATCAAAGGAAATGAATCAAGATCTGAGAGATATCTGCATTCTCATGTTCATTGCAGCATTAGTCATGATAGGCAAGATATAGAAAAAACCTATTCTCTTATTTCTTCAGAAGTTTTGAAGAGATTATATTTTGAGAAAAATTTTTTTTATGAGTATGTTTTTTTATGCAAGATTTGTGAAATAAACTTTGGCTAATTCAAAACTTGCTCAACATACTAGTAAGTAGAAGCACTGTTAGACATAATAAGATTGAAAATAATTAAACACCCTCATTTTAAATGAAATCACAGCTAATTTTAGTACTAAATGAAAAAAAAATCAAAATATAGAGACAAATTAAAGAGCATATTTAACCCAAACATTCTCTAATCCTTTTGCTACCAAATATTTTACCAGAAGTATATTATATTAGCATTATATAATATTTATTTACCTTCTAATGTAGTAATGGCAGCAATGGAAAATATTCTAAATATAAGTTACCTAAAGGATACTAACAAAAGACAAAAATTATGGATCATCTCAGAAGATTTATTTATCCTTTTAAAAGTCAGGGCTGAAAGTATTGAAATATAATTTTATTAATGAAAGCCTAAAACATTTTTTTCCTGTACATTAAAACACATGTTGATTGATGGATGACTTTTTGCAAAATAAATGAAACTTTGTGTTATGTAAGATAGCCAAATTACCTTTTCCTCTTAGATATCATACTTCAAGATTTCATGGATTAGTTCTAAAATTTAAACAATACATATAATTTCAAATCATGTAAGATGCCAATAGAGACACAAATGATGAAATTTCAGTACCACACATACCAACACAGCGAGGGGTCTTGTTATGATTGCTCCAAGTTCCGTCTGATTGACATACAGCAGTGGTAAGTTCCTTAGATGACAACCTATATCCATCGTGACAAAAATAGGTAACTCGGGTTCCTACCAAGTAGTCTGTTGTGAGTATTCCTCCATTTGTTGGAGCTTTAGGAATCCCACAGGAAATTGCTAGAATAAATACATAGATACAAAATCATTGAAACAGAAAAATATTTTATTAGATGTTCATTTAAATTTATTTTAATGTTTATTCAAATTCTATATGATTTAGAGGTTATTATATACTAGAGGCCTGGTGCATGAGATTTGTGAATTCGGGGGGAGGGGTTCCTCAGCCCAGCCTGTGCCCTCTCACAGTCCGGGAGCCCTTGGGGAACGGCCTAAGCCATCAGTCAGACATCCTTTGTGTTGCCACAGAGACAGGAGAGGCCCCCGCCATAGCCTCTGTGCTCGCCAGCTGTGAGCCCCACTCAGGGCTTCTGGTTGAGCGGCACTCGCCCTGTGGGAGCACACTGACCACCAGGGGGCAGCTCCTGCATTGAGCATCTGCCCCCTGGTGGTCAGTGCATGTCATAGCGACCGGTCATTTTGCCCTTTGGTCAATTTGCATATTAGCCTTTTATTATATGGGATATTTTAAATTCCTATGATTCTAAAATTATGAGATCAAAGATTTTTCACCAAACCAGTTCCTAGAAATTATTTAATACTAAGAATTGGTAAATGTTCCTGCTATTCATTGGTCAATGGAAAGCAGAGATTTTCACATTTATTAATGTATATTCTACATGAAGTCAGCACTTTCAATGTTTGCAATCCAGTAAGGTATTACACTTCCCAGAATTCTAATAAGTGGTTAATGTTTCCTGCATCAATAAAAAAAGAAATAATAATTCTTTCATTTCTCATTTATTTATACATGCCTATGAGATTTACCTTTTCATGAATTAGAAATCACAGTTTACCAAGTATGTAAAGCCATTTTGGATGTCAGGTAATATGTATTCTCTGCTCATTTTAACTGGCTGTTGTTTAATTTTAATTGATCTATTTTACATTTTATTTATTTTATAAAAATCACTTTCCTTAAGTAGATTATAAATAAGAACCATTATTTATTAACTAAGAGTGTTATGAATATTTTAATGTGAGGGCTCATAATTGTGATATACACCTCCACCTTCTGGGTAGACTAAATCAAATATAAAATTAAATTTCATATTGACAAAATAATGTGATATGTCAAATAATTAAAAATATTCAAATTCCAATGATGTAAGATCTTCTTGA
Source organism: Myotis lucifugus (assembly GCF_000147115.1). Lineage (NCBI taxonomy): Eukaryota > Metazoa > Chordata > Mammalia > Chiroptera > Vespertilionidae > Myotis > Myotis lucifugus. The sequence continues at coordinate 2,532,907 of NW_005871065.1, forward strand.
TGCTGAATTTCTTTATGACTATACCTAGCTATAAGAGACTCAACAACTTTTTAAAATAAGATCTAGTACAAAGCTCTAAAAATGTGCCATTTGTTTAAGTAGCTTGTCATTCTGTTTGCTATAGCAGTATGCAATGCTCAAACCATGCCTCACTTTTTAACAAAATTAAAATGAAAATAAAAGAGAGATCTCTGTTGAGTTAGCTAAAGAGTGAAGAAGAAATAATGGGGTGGTTAGCTATATCTTCCCCTTTTAAATGTGTTGCTCTGAGAGTACACTTTTGCATACTCAGAGTGAAAGTCGTCAGTGAACTTGGCTTCTCTTATCCTCTCTATTCTTTCTGCAGACTCCACAGTAACAGTCTCCAGCTCAGGGTCAATCGTTTTCTGACAACAAAGTAATGGAAGTGGTAGATGTATGAGCAAAGTATGCATAACAATGAATAAAGGCATAAACCACACTACAACAAATGAATTTAAAACAACGTGTCACATTCTCAAATTTATCATTCTATGTTTTTAAGCCTTATTTTCATGAGAAGCATCAATAAAATGCTTCTGAATATCTATATATTTGGAAATTACAGTGTTCCAAATTAAAAAGTAAGAAGGGTTCATCTTTTATTAATGTATTTATCTTTCCTTGAATAAATTACTTTACCTTGACAAGCAGGGACAGGCGCATCCCATGCATGATACCCATAGGAAGACTTCCTGCACACGGCACTGCTTTTCCCAACAAGTCGGAATCCTCGGTCACAGGCCCAGCGGACCACACTATTGAGTTGCCCACCTGTCTGACTGATGATGTATCCATGAGGTGGGGATTCTGGTGTACTACAGTAGAAAGCTTTTCAAAAGAAAAAAGTATCACTGTATAATTAATTCACCAGCACTTCTTTACAGCCCACAGTTATAAAAATCTATACGTGAATACCAGACTTAAAAATAGCCATCATGTGAATTTTGTTTTATATGGTTATATTATTTCCTACCCTCTTTTTTAAATGCTTTTATTGATTTTAGAGAGAGATGAAGGGAGAGGGATAAAGAGATAGAAACATCAATGAGAGAGAATCACTGATTGGCTGCTTCCTGCATGACTCTTACGGGGATCAAGCCTGCAACCCAGGCATGTGCCCTGACTGGGAATTGAACCAGTGACCTCCTGGTTCATGGGTCGACCCTGAATCACTGAGTCACACCAGCCAGGTTATTTCCTATCCTCTTGACAATCTACTGACATAACTTTTATGAGACATAACTATCTCTGGACTCTTAATTTTTATTGTCACCAAAGATGCCTTCTAAATTAAAATGTCATATTTTCTTAACAACCTAGAGGTTCAAAAGCCCTATAAATATTTCAGTGAATTTGGAAGCTATATTTCCTGTCATTTGAAGAGCCTAAATGTCACAGCCTTGGTAGGCATATTTTAGATCATGTTGTTTACATGTCACTTTGAAGTTATCTCCAGACACCTATATCATGTTAGATCATGCATTTGGTGTCTAAAAAAGATCCCCTCTATTCCATAATCCTTTCTCCCAGTTTATTAAAGAGTTTCCATGATGTCAAAAGTGCTTATATAAGGAGATTTTTTAAAAAGCCAATAAAATAAACTTTTTTCATCTCCAGAAGTCTGAAATGTCACCAGATAATGTCAAATGGCTTTTTCACATATATGTACTTTGAGAATATTCAGCCTGGCAGAATCCATTTACCCTTTGTAACTTCAATGTATTCATCTGAGAAAAATTAGACTTTATGGATAAATGGTAGGAAATAGATTGGACTTAGAATATTTATGTCATAACCTGTTACTTTTAAAGGAAAAATACATGGTCATTCAACATGTCAAACTATTTTGGGGGTTAAAAGTGGTGCTCTTACTATATTTATATTCAAATTTGTTTTAAATTATAGAACATAATCTAATGCTTATAATTGTTTGATTTGAATGGTTTCTCTTTAAGTTATTCTGTTCTTTAAAAATATAAATTAATGTGCTCAATTTTAAATGCCATCTTTGGGCACAACATTAATACAAAAATTTATATTATTCATATGATCTAAACATAGATTCAAATATGAAAAATCTTAAGGACTAAGGCTTATATTATGACTGAATAATATATTTTTATAACATTCCTCTTTGCAAGCCTAAAAACATTTTTAAAAATCAATCGTGGGATAAAACCTATACATATTAGTAATATGATGTTAGTGATAAGATACTTCTAATATGCAAAAGACAAACTGTTAATAAATTAAAATTAAACTATCATCAGGTGGTTTTAAAATTAAAGTGGATAGACAAAATTGTTTTATTATACATTATGTACTTATGCAAATGTATCTTAATGAGTAAAATTTGAGAGTATATTTTTAGAACTGAAATTAAATACTTATTTAAGTCTATGACTAGAACTGTTGTGTCACAATTGTTTATAAAATATTTATGAAAGTAATTTTCAGTTGAACTAATTAATAATGACCCATGACTTGGGGAAACGTATCTTAACACTGTACAGAGAGAGATAACTGACTAATTCTGAATATTAGTTTATGGAGCATATACTCATGGCGTCTGACATGAATAGGATGGCAAAAAAATGGAATACAACCTTCACATAGTGGAAAACTATTTATAAACTTACTCGATAAGAAAATTATTTATTCAGTATCAGTAGACCTTACCAACAGAAAGGCATTTAGAAAAGACTATTTCATGTTGATAGTATTTTCAGCTCATACCTTTCCAAATATCACTGAATGAAAAGTAGTAATGACTAGAAAATATATTTTTAAAAAGTTTTAAATAATGTGTTCATCATTCTCTTTCAATATTTAATATATTTACAAAGTATCACAAATCAATAAATACTAATGAAAACAAAGATTTTTATCTTTTGTTTAAACTTGTCATTTAAAGAAGTTCTTAAACAGATTAGATATACACAATTGAGCAATACTATTAATATTGTGTGAGAGTTCAAAAGAAAGAAATCTATTGGGAAAAAGCATTAAAATGTCAGAGTTTCATTTATAATTAACTTATATAAGACATAAATATTCTAAGTGCTTTAATCTTTTCAAAAATCATATGACCAAGTAGTAATGAGGAAACTGAGAGAGGGGGTGATATAGAAGTTGCTCAAGAATCATCAATGAAGGAGCTGTGATTTAAGTTTATGTCTAATTCATTAGTGTTGGTGTCTGTGTTCTTTAATCACAACCATACTGAGGATGGAGGTGAGATTTGTACTGGAGTTATATGTTTATGTATCACATACCTATATATCTGATCCGGAAGCCTTTTTTGTTATTGCCATGATCTGCTGACCATTGAAGAAATACCTCATGACCGTTGCTTGTTATATTAAAAGCAGATGAATAATCGCCACTGAGGGAAATAAGCAGGGGACTTTGAATATTTGGTCCTTTGGAAAGAAAATAAAACAATTTAGGTACAACTGAAAAATTATGTTCCAGTTAATCTTTAGTATTTTGCATCTTTAGAATAGTATTAAATATGATGAAATTGCTCCACACACAATATAAAATCTTTATTTTAAACATTTTAATTTCATAGATCTTTATTTTAAACATTTTAATTTCATAGCTAAAGAATCTGCAATTTGTAAAACAATAACCAGGGTTAAGTACAATTTTCATATGGTATATAAGCAAATTTGATGAGACTCTAAAAATATATATAATATACAATCATATAAGCAGTCTTTTATACTGAAGGTCTGAGTGTATAATAAATACAGTATTTGGGCTGAATTTATGAATATCCAATAAATATAACCACGGTTACCATCATACACCTGAAGAACATCAAATTCCTTTTCTGTCTGGAAGAATTCTACAAACATGCTGATATTATATCCCTTTTCCACGGAAATGCTCCAGGCACACATCTGAAGATTTGGGTAGCTGTCAGGATACCCAGGGCTCAATATGACTCCTGTGGAATCTAGCCGCAATTCATTGGCGGGACAGAGCACTGTCAAAGAAAGATATCATTACATTAAGTCAGTGTGCAGGCCTATGTGAAAACGGCACTTTAAATACTGGGTATGCTGCTTGTGTTCAATACTAGAAAGGAGACAATACCTTGAATTATGTGTCAGAAGAAACAACTTGTATTAAGCTTTTAGTTCAAAACATGGAAGAAGGACCTAAAAATTTACGGTATTGATTTCCATGTTTTTTTATTACATAGAAGATGCTTTACTTTTCTGGACAATAAATAAGTAATGAAAAGATGAGGCATCTGTTTTCTTCTGATTCTTTGCATTCTTTCCTTGCCTTTCCCCATCTTCTTATGCTCTCTCCCCTCTGCCTTTCTTGTCTATGTCTTTGCCCTTTCCTTTTCCCTTTCCTTCCTTTCTTAGTGTATTCTCTCCTCAAACCTTAACTCAATCAGATATTTTGAACTCAGCACATTCTTTCATGTTTCTGTTTCAAATGCCATTCTCTTGTCTGCTGCCTTTGAAGTGTTAGTGCATTTCAAGGCCCAGATGAAAAGTGTCCTCTTTGAAACAATCCCTGAACCGCTCTATCAACCCAAGCAGAATTGCAGATTTCCTTCTCGGGGCCTCTGTAATGTATGCTTCTGTTACTGCATTAGCAATTTTATGGCTATCATTTACTTATTTTGGGGGCTGTCTTTCTTGGCTATGATTATTGAAAAGTAAGTGTCATGTCCTATGTAAGGTTTTGGCCCCAATGTTCTGAGCTGAGTATATATTCCATATTACTTTCAAAACACTGATCTGATCCACCATAATTCATTGAAAATCTACAAAGTAGCCCATTCTCATACAATTTCAACATATAGCAAGAAGCCTGATAATCATCAAGATTAAAAGTAAATACATACTTTTGATTGTGACTCTATGTTAGATACTGTTAAGCACCTTTTGTGTAGTATCTCACTTATTTGTCAAAACAGCTTTAAGAAGTGTGTATAATTTTTCCCCATATTATTCATATGAGGAAATTGAGACTCAGAAAGTTTAAAGTCCACAAAGTCTCACAGACTTAACTGAATGGAACCCATATTTTTAACCACCAAATGAAATCCTCCATTATATTTTATTTATATCAAACTGTTTTAAATGTATCACATTTAGAATTGCTTTTCATATTTTAGCTATGAGATTGAAACTTAAAGTGGATCCAGAGAAGAATAAAAAAATAATAATGCATCCCCATTTAGAAAAAGTGGAAAAAATAATTTAAAATAGACTAAAAACAATGTAGATTAGTTTTAAAATATTCCAAACAACTGACTTTTTAGCAAGCTTGTAAAGACAAACTAAAATGTATAGTCAGCTACTTAGCTTATGTATCTGGTCCATTAATTAACATAGCAACTCAGAATGAACTCATTCTGAGGTAGGATTTATTAACTGTTAGCAAGTACCTAATGTTATTATGAGATGAAAATGTATTGTCTTTTTTTGTATTCTCCACAGCAGCTAGATTAAAAAGAGGTGCAATTAGTAATCTATAGGAAATTCATATTTAAAAAATAAGATGTTGGAAGTCTAAAAGATGAGGGATTGTGAAATATCTAGGTTATCCAAATGGTTTTATTTTATTTATTAAAGATTACTGAATTTGAATCCAAATATAAAAAAAGAAGTGTTCTCCTCCAAGAGTCCACAATGCAGTGTTTATATTAGGGTCAAGAAAAATGTCCTGGTATATAATTGCCTGTTTACACCTTCCTGTGTCTGCCCAAGCAATTCTCCCATGCATAATCCCCCAAAAGGCTGAGAATCTGTCTTTTCCATTCACATGTCTAAACATCTGAATCTGAATCCTAAATAATTCATTGTAAATACCCCCAAATTAACTGTATATAAAAAAGGAAGTTGAATAAATGCTATCCAAATAAATGACTATCAGGAATATACATGATAGACTTCAAAATACTCTACCAACGTTAAGATGTTCTAAAACCACTGGCCAAGAGCAATGGAATTGGTCACATGGCACTGGCTTATACCTCCAAACAAGTTTTTCTTTTTGCTACTATAAAAACACCTTATGAAAATTCTTTCATCTTCTTGTAAGAACTCCAATGACATAGAAAATTAAATGTTAATTCCTACTTATAGCACATTTGATATAATCAACGTAACTTTTGTTTTAGGCTTATAACAGTAAATGTTGTGCCCAGGAAAGAGGTTTCCATTCCTCAGAATGAAACTCAATGAAGAAAGTAATCCAAGAAAATCTGAAAAGGATAATTAAATTCAATTATAATTTCATTTGAATTAACCACACAGTTATAATTAGTTACTATGTGTTAGATACTTTTCTGGATCCAATGAATAATACATGATTCCTGAGCACCCACATTCTAGCACATCATTCAAGGTCCATCATGGTCTTGCCTTGTAGCAGAGGGAATTCTTTATAGTCCACACCCTACTGTTTTTCACTTCTGTGCCTTTACATAGACATCTGTCATTTGGGCCATCTCTATGGTAACAGAGTTTAAGTCTCACTTGTAATTTGGAACCCATGACACAGGGCAATGTCCCCTTCAAGCTTTCCCTGCCCCATGAATAGTTACACATTATATGATTCCATAGCCCCCTGCCATATCCCTATACTATGTTGCCTCCATAGATGGGACCATCTATAACTTGTGTTTTTATTTTTTGTTTTTTCCTCAGATCCCCATACTTTACAGATGCTCAGTCAAGTTTAATGAATGTAGTGGTTAGATCAGAAATTACTTTCAAGTTAAGGCAATCAACATTGGAGCTTTATTTAAAGTGATTTATCGTATTTTCCACCTCTTGGAAAAAAATTAAGTAAGTTGAACTGACTTTGGAATAAACTAGAAAAAAATAAAACTTGGAAGAAGAAAAAATGTTTAAAATTAAATATGAGAAATAATGGAATTTTAAAAATACCATAGAGTTGTATAGCTTTTAACATTACTGCCTGTTAAATATTAAATAGTTAAAATTATCCCTGGTATTGAGTTAAACATAAAATAGATATTTAGGAATCAATAATCGTAATAATTGGTACCTTGACAAACTGGAGGTGCTCCATCCATCTGGAGTCGTTCTCCTAATCTGCATGTGAGAATTGCATTGCCCACCAAGGAAAATCCTGGAAGACACTGATACCTAATAATATCACCTGTTAATAAAAGAACAGGCAAAGGTGGCTTCAGATGAGTAACAAGGTGAAAATTAACATGTTTTTAAAGCAATACAAACATCTGTTAATTTTTAATCAGTATAAAAATCCTATTAACAGTAAGTAGGGCTGATATTCAAAATATTGAACTACTAGTACTTCATAGGCACTGACCAATCAGAACTGAAGTCAAGAGTAAACTACCAGTGAGACTGTACTGGTCATGACAGTTGGATATAAGCAGTAGAAGTAAAGAAATAATCTGGTCAGTACAGGTAAGGTATTCATTAAAACTGTAACAAGCAAGTAAAATTATCTATAGTTATTGCTTTAATATTAAGATTTGACTTACATTGGCCATTGATATTTTCTTATATTTCTCAACCAAAAAAAAATAGGATAATAATAAAAGTTTACTATGGCAACATTATACAGCTATATTATTCAAATTCCCACAGTTTTCTAATTGTACATCCTGGAAATATCGAATTCCTTCTTCTTGCTTAATAATTCTTTTCCTCTTTCTACTGCTGTCCATTCTTAAGAATGCTAAGCAATCCCCATCATAGAGGAAAGAGCGTCTAAGACAGGCTGTTTCTATTCTTTATTTTTGTTTCTTTTGAAGCAAATCCCTCTGTTAACAGGGTACTTTCTTTGAAAGTAATATAACAGACTCTACCTATTTCAAATTCATCATCTTCTGTCAAAATTTCAGCATTGGGTACGGGCGGTGGAGGCTGGCACACTCTTAACTGATAGGCTATGAAAAGAGACAATATGTTTATTCCTTCTCTGAGCAGCTATATATATACTCACATAGGCAAGAAAATTCTGCAATGATTATATATAAGGACAATAAATGGTAGAATTTATAAAGTTTCAATTATTTATTTTAAAAAATTCTATACCATTGAGGAAAAAGAAATCATGATTTAGATGCCAAAATATTATCCCATAGTAAGAATGCTTACATTTAAAATCCTGAATTTTACCCTTGTTCTCTTACTTTTTGTTATGTGCTTCATAACACCTGCTATTTTTTTCTTGGAGTATTCACCATTTGGAATTATATATTCATGCCTGTTTATGTGCTCAATGCAGTCTTCCCCAAGGCTCATCAGAGAACCCCCAGCACCAACGGAAGTGCCTGGCATACAATCATAACGACAAACAACTACTCCATGCTTCCTCTATTCCAGGAAATATTATGAGCACTTTACATATAGTAATTATATTAGTCCTTATAAATTATTTATTTTATTGCTCAGTTTAAATAACTGTTTTTATAATTATCCCTATTTTATTAAAAAAAAACTGTTAAAGTGGAGTTTAGAATTTGGTCTATATCACACAGCTATGATGTGGTAGAGCTGGAGTTTGAACCTAGATAGTCTGGTCCCAGAGCCCTCTCTACCCAAGCTATATTAGCATGTTTACAAAATATACATATTTTAAATTTCATCTTTCTAATTATTGATATCTCTTAAACAGGTCATCCCATCAGATTAGATAGATTCCTATTTGGTATAATTTAAAACCACTCCCCTAAATATCTCTATGAATCTAAGCATCATGACTACTAGCCCAATATGATATCTACATCATAATCATTTGCTTAACTCCTGTTTTAATTAGGAGTATTTTTAAAAATGTACTCTTGTTCACTCAAGAACGCATTTTAAACTATTACAACATTTGAATAAAATGTGTTTTATATGTTTAATTGTATTACTTAAACTTAGGAGTTATATATGTACCTCAGTGCTCAGATAAGAGAGAATAAGACTTAAAAGACACAGTGAATCATCTGTGATCAAACAACTAGTACAGAGCTAGTACGTCCCCTAACTTCAAAGTCCACACCTTCAGTGCTTTCTCTATCATAAGAGTATTTATGAGAGTACTGAGGTACATCAATTAGACCAGTTAATGAAGACTCCTATAAAAGGAGATGAATGAGATAACCAATGGACACAGACAGTAGGGAGGTAAGGGCATGTGTTGGGGGGTGGGGGTGGCCAGGGAGAGGTCAATGGGGGAAAAGGGGGACATATGTAATACTTCAAACAATAAATAATTTAAATGTAAATAAAAAAAGAAAAAATACATAATCTTTTTAAATGAGTAAATATTTCCAATCCTGAAGGGTAATCATGGGCATAAGAGCATTTCAGATGTTGGAGAAAATCCATCATGAGATAACAAAAACCCATTTATAAGTGGTTAACAGTCTAATAAACTTTATGTTATTAAGGACAAAGAAAAAAGAAAAAAAATTAAAAATGTAGACAAAGAGGGATAAATCAAGGAAAATTTGTTTTCAATATCCTGTTGTTAATTGTTGTCTGTCTCTTCCAACATTTTCCTTCCAGTACTTCAACCTGTTTATAAAAGCACTTGCTGTGCAGGGATGCTAATTTGCAAGGAAAACACTGCTCTACACAGAAGGGTCCCCACTAGAAAAGGGAAGACTTGCTAGGAAAGGAGCCCAGGGCAGAGAAGTCCAGCCTAGATTTTTGAGAAAGACTTTAGTTGAGAATAATGTTAGGAATTTTGAAAATCATTTTCCTGAACTTAGACCTTAGAAATACAAAGAGGTAAGAGAAAGGGGAGGAGAGCCTCAACATGGAGAAATCCTTTTAAAACTAGGATTTCAAGAAGAGCATTTTATTGGATCTTAAGTAGAGTAGAGGTCAACTCAGAAGTTAGAGAAGTGTAGAGATGCCCACGTGTATATTATTTAACTTTTGTTTGCCTATAAAGTTATTTTTAATCTTCGTGATAATCATGTTATTTTCTTATTGTAAAAGGAGCACATTTTTATCATTGAGGAATCCATGACTCTTGCATGTATAGAACATGCTTAGATAACTCAGTTGCAGAGTTTAAAAGACCAGAGTTTGTAAATTGTCATTAATGAGGATTGTGATGCTCAGAGATATGTTATTTTCCCAAGACCACCTGGGTGCTGTGAGCTAAATTCTGTCTCATTCTCTGTCATTGACCATCCCTAGCACTTTTATAAACTGTCTCTAGAGCCAAGGAATTAATTACCTTGGGTCATGAAGGGTCTTAGGAGGCATAATGTCCTTCCCCTGCTACCTCTACCTCAGTAAGAACAATTCTATTTGGATTAGTTGTATAGTTTTGAATTCTAAACAACTTTCCGTTGAAACAATTTTCTACAGTCTCTACCTAAGTGATTTCATTGATTTAAATATATATATATATTATTGATTTCAGAGAGGAAGGGAGAGGGAGACAGATAGAAACATCAATGATGAGAGAGAATCATTGATCAGCTGCTTCCTGCATGCCCCCTACTGAGGATCAAGCTTACAACCTGGGCTTGTGCCCTTGACCAGAATCAAACCCCGGGACCCTTCAGTCCATGGGCTGATGCTCTATCCATTGAGCCAAACCAGCTAGGGCTCATGGATTCTTTTGACTTCAAGTCTGAATTCATGCTTCAAATCCCAATTTTAGATTACCAGGATAATCATTTATTCTGAGCTCTCGACTGCCTCCCTCCCCTTACCCCTTACTGTTACTTTCTAATCATAGAACTGTTTTATGGTACATGTGATCATGACTTGTTTTAAAATCTATTATTGTTCATCTATTGGCTTGCTTGTGCATTGTTTGTGCCTCTATCTTGACTTTAAGTAACGTAAGGGATGAGACTTTTTCACAGTTAAGTCATTAGCTTCTATCACTATGCTTATTATCCAACAAATATTTGCCAAATAACATACAGAACATAGGTTTCCTCAAAACAGTCTCTAAATAAACAGTCTTACCTAAGATAACTCTCATCTCTAAAACTGCAAATGGTGAGGAAATAGGGCCAATTTTGGGTCAGGGTTCTAGAGATTGGGTTCTAAATAGGACCTGCCTGAGATGATTTTCAGGGTTTAACTATATAATTCTGATTATAATATAAAGGATTTTAAAACCACACCCTTTGTGTCTGTTTTTCTTTAGACCCTTGAAGGCAAAGAATTACAAAAGGTTAAATCATAAACAGCTTCCAACAATTCTGTTTTTCAATTTTTGTCAGTGTCTACTAGTCTGTTAAAAATAAGTCTAAAATTTGTCCAGTGTCTTCTCGTTCTTGCTGCCAACATTTTAGTGTGAACCCCTGTCATTTCATAGTTTTTGTACTGGGCTGAATAGTGTCCTCCAACATGTATGTCTTTCTTGAAATCCCAAAATATTATTTGAAAATGGGGTTGTTTCAGATCTAATACGTTAAGTTGAGGTCACACTGAATTAAGGTGAGCCATTAAATGGGTATGACTGCTGTTCTTATAAGAAGAGAAGAGATAGAGACTGACACACAGGGAAGACGTGTGATGATGCGGACAGAGATTGGAGTGATTTATCTGCAAGGTAAAGAATGCCAATGTTGTCTGGCTACCACCAGAAGCTACCACAGCCTTCAGAGACAGCATGATCCTCTCGATACACTGATTTCATACCTCTTGCCCCCAGAACTGAGAGAGAGAAAAATCTGTTTCCTTAAGCTAGCCAGTTGGGGCACTTCATTACAGTAACCCTAGGAAACTAATGCTCCTATATTATTACATTGGCCGACAGGCTGTTACTCGGCTTCTGTGTCCTTTTGATACAATCCTCCCTACACACAAGTGGTGGAAGGGAATTAAGACAGTATTTACACTAAATCCACTGTGTCCCAAGGATTCTGCAAAGGAATCAGCAGAATTTTGCATAAAATCAACAAAGAGGCCAGGGAGGCTTGCTTGAGAGAGAACCCTGGGGAGAATGAGGAGGCATGAGAAAAAAAGGTAAACTAAGGCTGAATCCAACGGAGTCTATGCGCTGGGCTCAGGATTGGTTTAATGCAGTGATGGCGAACCTATAACACGTGTGTCAGAGGTGACACGCGAACTCATTTTTTTGGTTGATTTTTCTTTGTTAAATGGCATTTAAATATATAAAATAAATATTAAAAATATAAGTCTTTGTTTTACTATGGTTGCAAATATCAAAAAAGTCCTACATGTGACACGGCACCAGAGTTAAGTTAGGGTTTATCAAAATGCTGACACGCCGAGCTCAAAAGGTTCGCCATCACTGGTTTAATGTGAGGCCAGTGGGAAACCTGGGAAGAGTTTTCAGTCTGAGAGTAACGTGATCAGATTTCTTAAAAAAAAAATAACAACACTGGCTGCAGTAGGAAAAACACACACAGTTGGAAGGGGACAAAGGTGGATACCTAGACTCTACAAAGCTGTGGGTGTTCAATAAACAATTGTTGATGGATTCTAAAAACACAGGTGTCCACAGATGACATGATATTAAAAGTGTTGATTATGACCTCCAACAGTCCCTCACTTTGGTTAATAAACTTTAGCCCCACATATTAACCAGTTTATATTTTCAGCTGCAAATAAACATGTAGTTCCTCTCCTCCGCTTAAAACTCAAGGACCCGATTTGTTGTATCACCCAGCTACGATGCCATTCTCACCTCACAAAAAAATATTAAACCACGTCTCTTCACTTTTTCAAAATAAACTTTGAAAAATGAAACCTGTCTACACCCTACCCCTTACCATACTCCCTTCTATTCTCTAATCAACATAGCTCTGAAATGGTTGGTGGTGTAACATTTGATCATGTGGCTAAACCTTTAAGTTCTGTATAATTTTTTATTTGCCTTTTTGAAACCCATCTTCCTTTCTCTTTTTAAACTTTGTTCTCAGATGACTGAAATGGAGACATTTTCACTGATCACCCTACCTGGAGTTAATTCCTCACAATCACTCCAGTTCACATCTCTCTATTTCCATCTGGCAGTTTTTACAATCTGTAAGAATTATTTGTTTACTGTCCGTTTTCTCGCACTAGAATGTAGCTGTGTGAGGGCAGGGGCTTATGTTTATGTTATTAAGTTCTAACTCCTATGGGCATAATACAGTAACTAACATAATAATATTCAATAAATATCTGCTGAGTGGCTGAATCTAGAAAAATGAGATAAATGTTGAGTGAACATATATAAAGTACTTTCTATGATATTGAGTATAAATGCAGTCCAGACTCTCTGGATTTAAATCTTATTTCTAAGGCTGACAAATTGGGTAATCTTGGATAAGTTGCCTATTGTCTGCCTCATTTTTCCTCATTTGTAAAATAGTAATGATAACAGTAATAATTTTATGCCACTTCAAAAGGTGTCTATAAGGATCAACATCTTTATATATGCAAAGCACATGGAGTAGTGCCTGGCACATAGTAAGCACATTATAAGAGTAAGTCCTTGTTATATCAATTTAGAATGCCATTCCTTCCAGATAGTTGGTGTTTAGAGAGAAATAAGAACATTTGCTAAAATAATAATACTTTCTGCTGTTCCCAAGTTTCCCTGTATATTCATGAAAGACATTTTGCTTTGGTAATTACTGCAATAATTCCAAGCAAAATTTAGGTATGTTATCTTTGTTGGCAGGATCAGGGTATAAAAGGCAATGGTTAGTGGTGGGATGTATTAGATCAGTGGTTCTCAACCTTCCTAATGCCGCAACCCTTTAATACAGTTCCTCAGTTATAGTGACCCCCAACCATAAAATTATTTTCGTTGCTACTTCATAACTGTAATTTTGCGACTGTTAAGAATCGTAATGTAAATATCTGATATGCAGGATGTATTTTCATTGTTACAAATTGAACATAATTAAAGCACAGTGATTAAACACAAAAACAATATGTAATTATATATGTGTTTTCCGATGGTCTTAGGCGACCCCTGTGAAAGGGTCGTTCGACTCCCAAAGGGGTCGCGACCCACAGGTTGAGAACCACTGTATTAGATGAAGGCCATAGTGGGGAATGAAACATTATAGCTCCACATCTCTTTCTGGACATGTTTCTATCAAAGCAATGAGCATCCCTGGAAAATATATGTCCGCCAATTTGTGCTGGTTATTCATTACTCTTGTGCACACAACAGCCTACGCTGCTATTTACTCTGGAAGCAGGCTGCGTGTGCCCCCATCTCGGTTCTGCGGGCTCCATGGCCTCTTAGGCAAACTGCTAAGACTCTGTGCTTCAGTTTTCTAGTCTGCAAAATAAACACAAAACTAAGACTGAGTTGATAGATTGTAATGGGCTTAGAAGAGTGCCTGACACCTATTTCAAAGGGAAAACACATTCCCTGCTTATATACGGCTAACATGGCTGCTGGGATGGCAGCTGTGTCCTGAATACATATAATCTCAATTATTGACCTTACTCACAACCTGATATCATTCCCAGGGCTAGTGCCCATGGGACTTCCCAGAACATATCAAACAAGTTGTTTTGTTTCTATTCTTATTTAAATTGGCTATACTTTGCAAATGCAGAGATTACTTATGTATTTTTCATTGATGTACATTATACTGTAATATAAAATCCTTGAGTTCAACAACCTATGTTAGAGTCCTGTATGGTATATAACAAAACTGCTAGCACAATGCCCTGGGAATAATATTCAATAAATACCAACTGATGATGAATTAAAACAATGTCTCATCCTGTATAATGTATATACTTTGGTTACTTTGGAAGAAAAACAGGTCTAGGATAAATATACCCAATATTGTACAGGTTAGAATCATAGGTTGTTTGATCTGAAAGTCACCTAATAAATCACTTCTTCTAATATCTTTCTTTTGATGCAGTGGAGGGAGAAGGTGACCTAACAAAGTGAAGTAAGAGCAGAAGTGAAACTTTTAAATTCTGTCATTTAAATTTTAAATAGTATTAGCATATATTTTAGTACATGCCTTTCATGGATTCCTCTATTTAGAAACAGGTTCAGAGTTATGACCATTAATGAAAAAGCTGTGTACCACATATCTACACATTTGATCTAAATCTGTATTATCTTTAGAAGAATCATTTATTTGACATGTCATTCAGCTTTAAAATACCATTTATGATTTAATAACTGAATGAGGGCATCATATTCCACATGTCAGTATCTTTTTTCTAATATACATGTTTTTATTTATTTTAGACAGAGGAAAAGAGAGGGAGAGAGAAATAGAAACATCAATGAGAGAGAAGCATCATAGATCAGCTGCCTCCTTCAGGTGCCCTGCTGAAGATCAAGCCCACAACCCGGGCATTGCCCTGACCTGGAATCGAACCCACAACCTCCTGGTGCACAGGGCAATGCTCAATCAACAGAGCCACACTGGCCAGACTACATGTCAGTATCTTTTGAGGATGACTGTCATTTGAATTGTACCCTGTTTTTATTCAAATGTGTGTAGGTCTCTGGTTCCTGCTTCTTGAGATTACTTTAGGGTTTGATTCTGGCAATATATTTTGTTACTTTTAATTTCCTATTATCTTTGTCATGAAATATCCAACCTAATTCCAGAAAAGAGTGCTGTATTTACCTACTTCAATTCAACTGAGCTATTAAAGGCGTCTTCAAAAAACAGAAGAAGACAGAATAGAACACTGGCAAATTTACATTCCTCCTCTGAACCAAAAAAGCATGAGTGCACAACCTTTCAGTCAGGTAAGGGCACTATTTTTTTCAGAGGGAAAAAAAATAATAGTGTTCTCTGTTCCCTCATAAACTCTAAGATCTCTATAGTCATGGGCAGACTTCTGTGGTGACCCAGATTAGTTCAAGAATGATATTCATGATTTGGGGGAAAATTGAAGGAGAAAAAGGATTGGTAAGTACATGTTCAATTATGTAATTGTGGCAATGTTAAAAGTTGTGTGAAATAAGCTCCACTTGTAGGTGGACTTAAATAAATGTTCTTGTAGGTAGTTCTAATTAAGAGGAAAAATCTGAGTGTGAATTGAGGTACCCTAATACGCTGATATTAGAAAAAGGAGTGACCTGGATAATGGACTTAAACATTAAAATGATACTTTCTCTTCTAAGTTAATAAATATATGTTCTATACTATAGCCTTCTGGTTGTTTGGATTGGCATAAGTCAACCCTCAATAAAACGTATTTTCTCTTCACACAGTGACCATGGAGCATTTGGGGAACTACGAAGAAAACATACTAAGTTGCGATAAACCTCCCAACATATTGCAGTTAGCTTGTAAGTCCTGGGGGAGAAGCACTAAGAAGTGTGAAGCTTCAAGTTGTAATTAGAAAGGGTATTTTCTGGAACATAAGATGACCTATCATCTTGCTAAAAATGAAAGTAATTTTTGCTAAATTTTTAACGAAAACAGATTTACATACCATTAAGTATAATCTATGCATGAGATAGTACCGGTTTAGGTACTTATTGCCTAGCACTTATTTTATTACTGCAGCTGTTTGCATTATTTAAAAAGAGGTCATTCTTTGGAGTCAGACGGACCTATTTGAATTCCAGGCAGCCCTTCTATTTATTAGTTCTCTGGTTTTATGTAGGCTACGAAATTTTTATTCAGTTCTTTCATTATTAAAATAGGATTCATAAGGCTTACCTTGCAGAGTTATTACAAAAATTAGCAATAATATATGGAAAGTACCTAGCATAGCACTGAGCATATTACGTTTTCCGTAAATGGCAGCTATGGCTGTTATAGTGACCATCATACAAAGTCAGTGTCTGCAAAGCATGTAGCTAAAAAGGTTTTGTGTAGTTTACTTTCAAAGAGTCACTGATTAGGACTGAAAGTTGTTATTATTTATTATAAGCCAACCCCATCTTGACTCTATAGCAGATATCAAGAAAATTCAGCAATACTGAGAGAGACAAAAACATTTCCTCAGATGAAGAAGAAATATGATAAATGAGATAAAGTGCCTCAACATTTACCCCTGTCCTATTTTTTCATTGCACATAAATTGCATTTTGCGAAGCTTTTTATGAATGTTATTTTTGATCAGGAAAGGCTTTATGAAAGTGATATTTTATAAAAGACAGATGGCTAGCTGGATCTCATAAAAGAAGTCAGGTTAGAGAGAGGGAAAAAAACACTTTTTTTTCTCTTTTCAAACATATTTAAAATACCTTAATAAGTAAAATTTAAATGATTAATGTGACCTTAAGAAAATATATGAAAGTATAGATCTGTCAGATTTATAAAATAAATACACAAGTCATAAGAAAACTACTCCTGACTTAACAGGGCATAACAGAAGGAACTATTAAATCACTAAGAGAATTTAAAGAAAATTGTATGTGGGGGTAAACCATTCTAAGCTTAGCTATACTCAACCATCTTAAAATAAGCATTAAATAATAAATTACCTACTGGTTTATTTATTTTTACAAATATAAAATGACTTGAACAATTTTTTTTATCATTGCAAGAGTTCACTTTGACACTGAGCTATAGGTACTGACTATGGGCCCAGAATAGGAATATTATATTTTAGATGTATTAAATTATATTAGTTGTATTAATACTAATTTGAAAACACACATCTTTTTTGTTTCTGTGAGAGGAAATAGGTACATGTCTACATATTGTAAAATAATCTTTTCAAAAGTTGTTACTAGTATAGCTAAAAAGTAAATAAACAACTTTTTTGAAAAAATGTGAACACACTTCCCACTGTAAAACTAAAACATAGTCAATCCCAATCAGTCAATAATCCTATATAATAAAATCCTAATATGCAAATTGGCTGAATGGTGGAACGACCAGCGGAATAACTGGTCACTATGATGTGCACTGACCATCAGTGAGCAGACTCTCAACACAGGAGCTGCCCCCTAGTGATCAGTGAGCTCCCACAGGGGGAGTGCCACTCAGCCAGAACCTGGACTCATGGCTGGTGAGCACAGCGGTGGTGGCGGTAGCCTATACCACCTCCACTGCAGGTGGGCAGTGAGGCGCGAGCAGTCCCGGACTGCAAGAGCCCCAGACTGCGAGAGGGATGTCTGCCTGCCAGCTTAGGCCCAATCCCCAGGCAGACATTGACATCCCCCGAGGGGTCCCAGACTGTGAGAGGGCGCAGGCTGGGCTGAGGGCCCTCCCCATGCACCAATTTCATGCACTGGGCCTCTAGTAAAAATATAAAAGGGATACAAAGCAGAAATATGCTGTGTCTTCAAAAATGCATTCACTATTATTTAACTCCCAGGCTTATAAAACAATACACTATACTGTCATTAAGTTCTCTTAGACTTGGAAAAAAGAATAAGTGCATCATAGAGAAGATGGTAGTGACACCTATGAGTGCGAATTATCAAGAAATGGAGGGATTTAAGATGGAGAGACTTAAAGAACTAAAGATGAGTAAGAAACCATTTAGGAACTGAAGTTCAGGAGGAAGTAAGAGAACATATCTGCCTGAAGCCAGAATAGATAGACACTGGGGAGTAAGGTTCAATGAACCAGATTATAGGGTAGATATAAATTTGATTTAATGTAGGCATCATGCATTCTTGAAAAGGTGAATCTGGATGAAAGCAGTGCTTAGGAAAACTATCCTAAGTGAGCTGTTGGAATGTAAGGCATCTGTCAATTTTAAAATGAGCCCTAGCTCAATTTTCAAGGTCATTTTAAGGTTTGGGTAAAATTTCCAGAGATGTTGATTCAAATGTTAGGATTCTCTAGGCTCTGGTAATTTTGCCTTATTATGAAATTTAAAGCATAAAATAAATGCTCTCTCAGAAAATGTAAAATGTGAGATAAGGTATGGTAAGGAAAGGAAAACTTACTGAACATCTACTCTGTCAGGCACTATAATAACTGCATATTATCCATTGTCTCCAATTCTCATATAATCTCTGCAATATAATGCTGATAATAAATAGTAATAATGACAGCAATTATTTGGGCTGAACTATGCAATATTGAGCATTTTTTACCAAAAATTTCATATTGTTCAATCTAACTTATGTCAGTAATTGAAGTAATTTCTACATATCCAGTATCTCATTAATCTCAGCAATCCTACAATGATATTTATAGCTTAAACTAGAGGCCTGGTGCACAACATTCGTGCACTGGGGGGGGGGTGTCCCCTCAGCCCAGTCTGAGCCCTCTTTCAGTCCAGGACCCCTCAGGGGATGTCCACCTTCCAGCTAAGCCAGCAGGCAGACATTCCCCAAGAGGTCCGAGGGGAGCAGGCCTAAGCCAGCAGGCAGACATCCCCTGAGGGGTCCTCAGCGCTGCTGTGGAGGCAGGAGAGGCTCCCGCCACCGCCGCTGCACTCACCAGCCGTGAGCCTGGCTTCTGGCTAAGAGGCCCTCCCCTTGTGGGAGCGCAGTGACCAACAGGGGGCAGCTTCTGGGTTGCGCATTTGCTCCCTGGTGGTCAGTGTGAATCATAGCAATCGGTCATTCCAACATTCAGTCAATTTGCATATTAGCCTTTTATTATATAGGATAAGTGAATAGCAACGGGTAACTTGTCCAAAGTCAATTGGAAAACTAAGCACTAAATAAATACTTAATCTACTTGATCTTATTCCTAAACTAATTCTGTTATTGTTATACATGACTCAAAACCTAGTTACACAACAGATGAAACATATTTTGAATATATATATATAGAATATACATACTAGAGGCCCAGTGCACTAATTTGTGCACAGGTGGGGTCTCTCGGCATGGCCTGAGAGGATTGGGCCAAAACTGGCAGTCCAATGCCACCTGCTGCTCCTGCCTGCTGCTCCCGCTTATCCTGGCCTCACTGCGCCTGCGGTGGGCTCATACCCAGTCATTCCTGATCAGGAGAGGCTCACACCGCTGCAGCGATGCTCACCAGCGATGAGCCCTGCGTCTGGCACCCATCCTGAGAGGGATGGGGGGGAGCTGGGATGTGATTGGCCCTCCGGGTGGGTGGTGGGACACCCTTGCCAGCCCGGGATCCAGATCTGTCTCATTGATGTTCACGCCGGTTGTCAGGAGCCACCTGGCAGCTGCTTCTATATCATTTCTTCCTTGTGGAGCATCTAGGGAGGGGAAGCAGCCATAGTGCCTGAGGCCAACTTCCAGGAGGCTGGTGGAGCTGTTGGGATCATGCTGGCAGTGCCAGTCCGTCAGTGCCTGGCCCGTTCTCCAAAGATTGGACCTGCAGGACTACTGAGGGAGTGAGTGGTTGCCACCTGGGCTGGTGGGCTACCAGGACAGGTCCCCTGTTGGAGCACACTGACCACAGGGGGCAGCTTCTGCATTGAGCGTCTGCCCCCTGGTGGTTAGTGCGCATCATAGTGACTGGTCGACCAGTCACTTAGGATTTTATATATCCTATCTAATAAAGAAGGGACATGCTAATTGACCCTCATGCTATCACAAAGATGGCGATGCCCACATCCAATAAGGAAGGGCTATGCTAATTGAATCCCCCCTTAAAGATGGTGATTCCCACAACCAATAAGGAGGGGCTATGCTAATTGACTGCCCCGCCTTCAAAGATGGCAGTACCAACAGTCAATAAGGAGGAAATATGCTAATTGACTGCCATGACCTCAAAGATGGCGGCACCCACAGCCACAAGATGGAGGCACCCAGGCCCCTCAGCCCCCCAGCTGCCCAGGGCCAGCCCGAGGGATGACCAAATGACTGAACAAGCAGGCTGGGTGGGGCTACCAGGCTGGTGGGGGGCCATGAGGGGCAACCAGGCTAGCAGGGGGGCAGTTGGGGGCAACCAGGCCAACGGGGGGGTGTAGTTGGGGGCAACCAGGCTGGCAGGGGTGCAGCTGGGGGCAATTAGGCTGGCAGGGGGGGCAGTGAGGGGTGACTAGGCCAGCAGGGGGGCATTTGGGGGTGACCAGGCTTGCAGGTAGGGGCAGTTAGGGGTGACCAGGCTGGCAGAAAGAGGTAGTTGGGGGCGACCAGGCCGGCATGCAGAGGCAGTGAAGGGTAATCAGGCTGGTGGGGGGGCAGTTAGGGGCGATCAGGCAGGCAGGCAGGTGAGCAATTAGGAGCCAGTGGTCCAGGATTGTGAGAGGGATGTCCGACTGCCGGTTTAAACTGGCAGTCGGACATCCCCCAAGGCGTCCCAGATTGGAGAGGGTGCAGGCTGGGCTTAGGGGACCCCCCCTCCCCATGCACAAATTTCATGCACCGGGCCTCTAGTCTATATCATAAAAGGCCTGTGGTCATGACTCCATTAAACAACCGGTCACCAGGAGGTGCATGGAGCACCTCTTGTAGGCCGGGACTCATGGCTTGTGCAGTGAGGTGGGGCTCACATGGGGCTGGCAGGCGGGCCATGCGGTGAAGAGGGCACAGGGGATGGGCGCTGGGCTGGGGGCGGGGAGCACGGCGCAGTTCCCCAGGTGGCAAGCGAAGATGCTCCTGCCGTGGAGGTTGGGGAGGGGGAGCACATGGCTGGCGGCAGGGGGAGGCAGCACGCAGGGGAAGGGCATGAGCTGGGAGTGCTACAGGGCGCTAGCAGCATCCACGGAGCATGCAAGGTGTCACAGGGCAGCGGACATGGCCCTGATGGCAGGCTAGGCCTACGGGACCCTACACATGCATGATTTAATCGTGCGCTGGGCCTCTAGTATAGATATATCTCCACATAAGTGTCCATGTAAATCCACATTCACGCTTTGTGTGTATGCAGATACATTTTGCAATCTTAATTTTTTCTATGTGAATACACATACACAGACATTTTTTCTCTGACAATATTTCCCTTTTGACATCTATCCTACATTTTACAAGAATTGTACATTCCCTACATGGTCATCTATGGATATTTATAGTCCATCAATGAATTAGTCCCTTGTCATTTGTTCTGGCAGGGCACAAAATAATAAAAATTTATGCAAGGATCCATGAAAGATAAAATGTACAAATGCAGTTAAGCAACTAATTCATTTTTCAACTTTAACTATTACTTAATTTATTGGTTCCCAAGTTATGGTTAGTTATGAAAGTAATAAAACTGTTGTTATAGTCTTAGACTATATCTACGTAATGCCAGCATCAATATCCAAGTCAGTAAACAAGGCAAGTGAGTTATTTTGTTAAAAGCCCAAACAAAAGTTACCTAACTGAATGCCCCTTTCTAATTGGCTATGCTGGAGTGTTCATGCAGCTGTGGGCGCTAGAGAAGTACAAAGTGGGTACTATGTACTGGCTGATAAATGCTGAGATAAAGCAAATCAAATATTTTCTGGCCGATGATCTGAGTATCTAAACCTGATGTGTTTTAAATGTGAGAATAACCATATTTTTCATGGAATATAAGATGTATCAAAGCTTTACATTGTGTTAAGAGAGATAAAAACATTAAATTGTACATTAATGTAATGGACAAAGCACATGTTCATGTTGCAAATTTTTATATAACTTGCAAATTTAATTCAGTAGGTTATTGATTCTATGAAATACTCATGGAATTGGTCCAACAAAGTTACATGAGGCAGAAAGTGTTTCATGGAGGTATGGTCATAGCAGATAAAGGCATGTAATCATTAGAAATAAATTAAAATTTTCTTGTTTATAATGAAATAAAATCAATTTGAGATAAAATAAAAATATTGAAAAGCTGTGAGACCATCTGAATGTTTTTCTCAAGAAGTTACCATTATGAGGAGAAGACCCAGAAGTATACAAAGAATTAAGGTTGCAATTCTTCATAAATTATTCTATAGGCATAAAAGCTATGAATTTATTAATCTGGAATAGTCACTGAAAACTGTAACATTCTAGACTAGCTATAGTTTTGAAACAAAGTATAAATGATTGCGTAATATGATTCAAAGCAAAAAGATATTGGATGCTAGTTTTAGAAAGACTCACAGCAGGTTGAATAAACATTTTGTATTGAAAAGTCTATTAATGTCTCAAAGTTACATGCAATAAAATATAAACAGCTGGTTCTCTTTTATTGGTTTCCATGTGGAAAAAAATATTATTTTCTACTGGGTAATTACTGAGTGATTTATATCCTGTCTCCATTAGTTTAGATTTTAATGTCCCTAATGCTTATAAGAGGTTATTCTTTGCAAGTAAATGTATTCGAAGCAATTTTAAGTGTCACAATTTAATACCTTTTCAATCATTGGTTAAATATATTTTGCAGTCAATTTTCCAGGACAATTTTAAACAGTAGCAAATGAAACATAAACTCTTAGATAATACGAACCATGATAACTGAGCACAAAAAAGCCACTGGTTGTGAAATCACTGTGGAATTTGATGAGAATCTGGTTTGAAGTGCTGTAGACTGACTCCAAAGCAGTGTTGCCACTGAACTGCCCAATCTGAGGTGAGTTTTGATCTGGTCCATCCCTGTTAGAGAGAGACAGAGCAGAGGGGGAGAAAGATTAAGACTAGTTTTTTAGGTGAGTTTTCCACAAAGTTTAATAAAGGCATTAAATAAGAGATGATAGAGCAGATGAAATAACCAATGAGTGCCATATCACATTGGTATACTTTGTGTTTATATCAGTGATAACATTTAAAAAATGTAAAGTATAAAAATAGACCAGATTTTTACCTAACTGAAATGCACTCATATTAGTTGTAATCAATGACACTATCTTTGGTTTCCTGACTACAACCCAAGCTTCCTAAATTCTTGAGGTCTGCCTTTCTTTTATTTTCTTCAAATTAATCTTGAATAAATTTAGAAGGAATCATAGAACTAACACAGTGGTTCTATTAACCAATTGTCAGGAATTAATTCAGATAGTTTCTTTATAATATATTTTTAAATAAAGATGTTTCAATTAATAGGATAATAATACAAATATATTTTATAACAAATTATTATGAGAGAAATTAAAGTTATATTAAATCAGTATGATTTGTACATAAGCTTTTAAATTTTCACTAGTTTTGTAAATATGTAACTTTCTTACCTTAAACTTACCCTGATATTAATTTCTTGTTTTTGCATATCAGTTTAATAATAAATTAAAATCTTTTTCCATATATAAAGTTTTTGTTAAAAGTGTTTAGTTTCTAGGAAAAATCTAAATCTATTTCTCTTCTTTGTCTCATTCTACAAACCACATACTGTCACCCTCAGTCACACCAGGTGGCAACTTCTGTTTACAGAGGATTGTGATATATTTTCATTTCTACCTTGATGAATCAATAAGTAATAATGTCCCTGGCTTACCATACAGTAATGAAATCATAGACTGGCTCTGTTTGAAGGACAGTGAAATTGATGTAGATTCCATTCCCAGGGGGTACTCGTACAAGCCAAAAACAGTCCTGAAAGTTGGGGTATTCGTCTGGATAACCAGGAGAATAAATGGTGCCATTCATAGCAGTTATATTCCCTCCACAGAGAGCTACAGAAAAGACACAAAACACAATGTTAAAATAAATAACAATGAATTGATTATAAAGAAAAAGGTGCACATTTAATACTTAAGCAGTATAAAATCCATCTGTATTATGTTTTTACTTCAGTTAGGTATAAAAAATAAAGTTGCAAACCATGAACAAAATATTGTTAGCTTGTATTTATTTTTCTATATGAAGCATGCTACCTAGTTATTATTAACTATTATTAAATTAATAAATTACATTGTGTTCTTTTTCCAAATATTTTATCAATATATATTTACACTGTTCAACTCTTATTTGTCTTATACCATATGTATATATGGCCTTAAAAGAGGTTCAGGGATTTTTATTTAAAAGGTTTTTTAAGAGGAAATGTATCCAAATTCAGTAGCAGTATCTGGGCTATTGGTTTTTATAAGAATGATTATTAAACATACGCACACACAGCTACACAGACACACATATAGGAGGAGCTCTAAAGCATTAACTTTATCTTTACTGGCAATAAAGAAGGTTAGGGCTTCTGCCAATAATTATAAAATCAGTTATTCATTACGGAGCCTTCAGGGTTTAACCTGGGTACTAACTGTAATTATTCAACTGAAAGAGAGACTGTGTGTTTCGCATACTATTTGAAGAGGAAGACAAAAGAGTGCCCAAACAAAAATGATTAGACGTAGATGACGCATACCTTCACACCTTGGAAGTGGGTGATTCCAGTTGCGACTCACTCCATGAAGGCAAGTGAGAGCTGAATTTCCAATCAGCGTGTATCCAGGGAAACATTCAAATGAAACGGTTTGACCCACAGTAAAATCACTGCCAATTACAAAGCCATTGCGAAATGGGCGTGGGTCAGGACAGCTTTGCAACTGATAGGCTGCAAAAGGGAAAAAAGGAAAATGTTTCTCCTTTCTGAATTTTGAAAGACCACAGATGGGTACTATTTGCAACTTGAAAAATAGATGCACTGCTCCTTGTATTTGGTTACAAGTAGCAATTCAGGTTTATGATAAATGATATTAATGAGAGTATATGAATTGCTTCTCATGTCTATACTTTTCCATTCAAATGTTAGTATAATTTACAAAAATGCATTCAGTTTCTTCACCCACTTATGTAATCCATCTAAATTATAAGTTTTAATGAAAAGGTGAACTACTATTACCACCACAGTTTTAATCAAATATATTCTGATTCCTTTACATAGAGTACAATTGCTTCCTGGTTATATTGCACATACATACAATAAAATAAACACATGTAAGCTTCATTCTGAGTCTTTTGAATTTTATTTTCTTTAAAAGGAATAAGCCACTGTTGAGTTTCTCCAAAGTAGTTATGTAATAATATAAAATACTAGGAAAAATTTTCCTCCTAGTATAAATTTTGTACTTTAGTTAACACAATATTTTTGGCACTTCAGTATAACAATGTGTTCATTTGTACATATTCCTTTGGTTCTATGTTCTACATGAGATCAAAGTTCCTATTGGTTTTGTTTATCATTGTATGCTAAAAGCCTTGTCCATTGTCCATCACATAGTAAGTGCTTAATAAAGACGGCTGAATAAATTTTGAGTCTATAAACAGTGTACACTATGCACTTTTCAAAAATTCAGAAAGTGTTTCAAGTCTAATTGCAAGATCATTTAAAAATAACATTGGTTCTGTGAGTCTGTATAACTTAATCTATTTCTCAAAATTGGCATCAGCTCAATGATATCAATGCAGTAAACGAAGAGATAGCTTCAAAATTCAATGTAACTTACAGATAATATGTACTCATGATTATAATACATTGTGGCTCATGTCAATAATATTAACATTAGATCAGTGAGTAATAGATTCTCTATTTTATGCTTTTATCACAAAAATAAATATTTTTCGAGGACACATTGACTAAAAATGCAATTAATAAAGTTCAAATTCCAGTTTTATATCATTCAAATAAGAACTTTATTTTGAGAGGGAGAAGAAAATGAGGGCAGGAATAAGAACATGAAGCCAGGTTTAAGTTCAATACCAACGTGCTGGCATAAGGCTCTGTATACCTGCTAGAAGAGGACCACAATATAGTTGAATCTTTTAACAACAAAGAAGAAAATCAGTTGTTGCCCAATTGTTTCTCAAATAATTAAAGTCTTTGGGAGCACAGTTAATTCTGTATTGTGAGGTGGTAGAAATGACTCCTATTTTATGTAAAGGATAATGTTGTAATGTAGTGCTCTTATATTATGTCTGCAAATATAACACAAATTTTAATTATTTAGACCCATGTAGTTGGATGTTACAATGTCTATTTTAACTATATTTAAATGTCCTCTTGGGTATATACTTTTATTCAGAAAGTAGTTATTGTGCTATTATTGTCCTAGGCGCTTGAGATGCATCAAGGAACAATACAGAGATCACTGCTTGGAAATCACAATATAAATGTATTATATACTTACGAAATCCTTTAATAATTAGGGCAGAGATATAATAAAATTTTAAGGTATTTGGATTAAACATCCAAGTCATTGGAATTACATTATTTGTGTAAAATATCCTAACTTTAAATATTTGATTTTATATTTTAGACTTCAGAGTTGGAATAATGTAATAATAACAGCTAAAATGCAATTATATATACCATATATATTTTGCATTCATTTTATCATATAAAGTTCAAAGCAACTTATCTGAGAGATACTATTACTAACTCCATCATGTAAATGTAAAACTTTATCTAGCTTGCCTTGCTTACCTACCTTGCCTTGACATGCTTAATTTCACTGTGAACTAAGACTAACTCAATCCTTTTTTTTTGGAATTAAGATTTTCTAAGGTCTCAGAAAGAGATAATTTCCCCTATATAGTTGCCTGAAAACTGCATTAAAAAAAATCTTTCTAATTGAAGTTTGCTTGGTTTAGGTTCTTTTTATTTCCAAAACAAAATATAGAAAATATTTAGAGTTAGATTGCTAATAACTGATTTGGGCTAAATAAGCTTTCACTTTTTATTATCCATCTCACCTTGGTACACAATGTGGAACCCTTGTTTGTTTTGTGAATAGTCACTGTGAAAGTACAGGCTGGTTTCATGAGTTGTGCTGAATAAGGATGATGGGATTTGAGGACCACTAAGTCGGCCAATAACAGTGCTAGTCTCTGAGGTTCCACTTCTTACTTCCAAATAATCATGTATAGTTTCTGTAGAAAAATTTACAAACTGGAGATGTACACCTAAGGAAGAAAAGCAAGCAATATTACCTTTTTTTTTTTTACCGAATTAGATGCACATACACACAAATGCACACACTCGTTTTAATGCACTTAGATATGTTTCCATCTAGGCACTGTTTTAAGTGTTTGTATATGCTAACTTATTTAATACTAACAATTACTCATGAGAATGAAGAAGTTGAGGCACAGAAAAGCTAGACAAATATGTTAGGTTTACACAGCCAACTTAAAAAAGCTGAAAAACACTAGCTCTTGAGCTTTTGCTCATAATAATTACATTGGGGTTCTCAAGTGAAGTATTTTGATACTCAAAAAAGAGTTCCATAGAAAAAGAGTCCCATGGACAGTAAATATAGGGAATACTGAAAATATGCTTTAAAATATTAAACACATTCCTGTACAATCTGACAAACTTCTTAGAATTTGGACATCATATCTTAACATATGTACATATTTTTTCTAAAATTTTTCCGAGTCCCCTTTTCATAAATTATCTTGTCAATAATTGTTTCAGGAGCATAAGAATATGATTCTGTAATTGTTGCTCTATATTCCATTTTATTTTAAAAAATTATAAAGCACTTGTTCAAATATATTAGAACTAATATTTTATTTAACCCAAACTCAAGTAAAACAGATTATTTAAATGTAATCAAATCAGAAAATCTCTTATGTTTTTATTTCGAAAATAGAGATGTCTTCTTTTTATTATTTTTAATACTTACCTGGGGATATATTTATTCATTTTTTAGAGAGAGGAAAGAAAAGAGAGAAACATTGATGTGATAAACATAGATATGAGCAAGAACTATCCATTGGTTGCCTCCCATATGTGCCCTACTGGGAATCAAACCCATAACCTATAGTGTACGGGATGATGCTCAAACCAAGATATTTCTTCTTTTTATTGGATGTGTTGATAAAAACTTTTAATGAACTTGCTTCTTAAAAATCAAGGAAGCATTAGCAGCAGGTAAACTGAAATAATGACACTATTGAAAATTTGCTTAATAATTTATTTTACATAATTCATTTAGCTCCATAAGCAACATGGGATGAGCCTTCTCACGTAACTAGTAAAAGACATATAAGAATAACCATACTGGTTCACATCTATTATTCAGACATGTCAGTAGTCTCTTTCAATCAATGGCCATAGAACTTGACTATTTCAAGTAGTGTTCACACCTTGTAGCCAGAGTAATACCCATTAGAAAGCCACCAGGAATCCTTCCGTGGCTTCCTGTTCTCTCAACCTCAGTCCAATAATACAGTGTTCAGGCTTGTTGAATTTCTTTAGCTTCCATATCTGTATCTTCCAATGTGTCACTCTATTTATCTAGAATCTATTTCCCATTCCCCATAAGACTGATCCTCTTAGCAGGACTGTCTCTTTAAAGCCACAGTCCAGGTGTCACTTGCTCAGGCTAGACATCTCTCCATTTACTGGACTAGGCTGCATGTCTGCACTAAGTACAACCCTATATTCTTCATTATACTTTGTAGAGGGTAAAGGGGCCAAATATATGGTGACAGCAGATAATTGGACTATGGGTAGTGGGTACACAAGATAATATACAGGTCATGTGTCATAGCAAGGTACACGTGAAACCTATATGACCCTATTAACCAATTCCAACCCAGTAAATGTAATAATAATAATAAAGAGAATATGTCTCCTCATTATGACTGTAACTTATTTGGAGACAGGTACAAAGTCCATTCTACTATGCATTTTATCCCCAGTACTTAGCATAGTACCTGTAGAATAATATGTACTCAGTAAAGAATTATTAAAAGTATGAATTTCTGTAAATTCATGTAAAACATTTAAATATGAATTTGTATTCTGAGGCTATAGATGTTTTTGGGTAATCAGATACTTAAATTCAGTCCTCAATAAGTACGATAGTGTAGAATTTCTTAATTGCTCTAAATCCACTAAGTTTCTGTTTAAGGAAGTGTCTACTCATCCTGGTCTTCTGAAATTTAATGAACAAGCTGATCCTCAATCTAGCACTTCTATTTAGGCATTTATAGACTCATGGGATATGAAGAAGCTATAAGAGAATATATTTGTGATTTAAGAGTGAGAAAGAATTTATTAAATGCAATATGACCACAACACTGGCAATCGTATTATTAGAATTAAAAAGGTATATTCACAGGGGTATTTAAAACTAACATTTGAAAATTTATACTATTTTTCAAATGTAAAGTTTTATTTATTTACAATGAATATTAAATTAATTGAATAGATTACTAGAAAATAATTTGTCTATGTACTACTTGGGTACAAAGTGAAGAATTACAAAAACAATCATACAAGAAAATTAGGTTGAATTTATCACTGCCACGCACATTTAACTCAGGCTACATCCATGCATATCAAATAGAAAATATCATGAAGTTATCTACTTATCTATCTATCCATCTATCAAATTAAAAAATACCCATATTCTCTCAATTATCCAAGTATTCCAGTTGAAATATATTTGGCTTAGCAACAATTATCCAAATTGCACTCCTCAATTTACATAACTGTATGTAACCTAAATTAAACTACAATTTATGAATATTTTATGTTAGACATTTGATATTTTTAAAGGATGCTTCTAATGATATTGAAAACATTTTCACCTGTTTTTAATATACATACCAAAACCTACAGGCAGCTTTACTGTCCACGTGCAATCTAAACTGCTGGGGTAGTTTCCAGGAAACCCCGGGCTGAGAATCACACCACTGAAATCTGACATAGCACCACCGCACTGAGCTGCAAGATAATTGAGGTCCCAGGTAAGCAGAGCAGTGGAATAGTTGACTATATTAAAAACAGATTGAAATCATTTCAAGTCTTCAGCAAGTCTCTGAAGTAAAACTGTTTGATATAAATTTGAATATTGCCAACTCTCATTTACCACACACTAGTAATGAAATATAATCAACAGACAATGCATTTTCTAAAATAGCATAAAAAGACAAGGTACTTTCTTTCTCCGCAATAACTGCAAGTAAAAACAATTATAGCACAGCAAGGAGTAGCTCATGTGCTGTGAATACAATCAAACAAGAAGCACATGTCCTTTTCCACAGCAGGCAGTTTACGTCTCATCCTTAAGTATTCTAGTAATGTTTTGATTCACTCCAAAGATGACATAATTTAGAATAAAATCAAGCCAACAATATCAGTTCTAAGGACCACGATCAAGAAGGAACTGTTTTCAAAATCTTGCCTCCTTTTACTCTTTTTGTAAGAATGCTAAATAAAGAATTTTAAGAAAAATATTGGTTTCTAATGGTAATGTGTGAGGAATTTACATATCACATATGGGATATGGTCTTTATCCTAAAATAATTTGAACAGAGAATAGGGAAGGATAAAGCATAAAATGATGCAGCCAATTTTGAGAATGTAGGCATAATTTATCAATGTGCTTGTTTTAGAATCTGTTATACTGATTTACTATTGATAAGCTAAGTAACATTTATAGGAACAGATAATTACCCAAGTTCTAATTTTTGAATGATTAAATAGAACTATTTAACATGCATTGAAAGAGCAATTGCATTTTGGAAGCTAATTCTTCTAACTGAATATTTTTATCATTTCATTATAAAAGG
The DNA here is from genome assembly GCF_000147115.1 of Myotis lucifugus. Lineage (NCBI taxonomy): Eukaryota > Metazoa > Chordata > Mammalia > Chiroptera > Vespertilionidae > Myotis > Myotis lucifugus. The sequence goes on from NW_005871065.1 coordinate 2,564,134, forward strand.
ACTAAAAATCTCATTTGTTAATTATTTCATGTTAAGAATAGTAACAGATAGATACTCAAACTTCAGGATATATATCAGAAAGGAAAGCTAAGTAGAAAGTCTATCCATGTTCTGTAGGTTAGCAATAACAAGTTTGGCTGCTCTCCTTATATGATTTGAATAAATTATGAATCAAGCTGATTTTACTAGGTGGGTATATATATATATAACCTTGCAGTCAATCTGCATACAAAGCTTTTGTTTAAATGTGTTTATCATTGAGAGCTAAAGATGTACCTGTATACCTTCCCATCCTTCAGTGGCTTTGTACTGGACTTTTGTGCCCCATTAGACTTTCTGATAAGGACATAACCATAGCATAGCCCTCCAAGATAAAATCATCTTTGATTCTTCCTTCTAATTTGTCTCTGTTACCTAAAAATCTCAAGTGACTTTTCCTTTCTTCCATAAAATATCTGGCAGATTGTTTAATTTACAGTTCATGACACTGTAACCTTATTACTGGGTAACTAGAGTTTTCAGATACTCTCTGAATCAGCCCCATTGCCTTCAGTTCCTCCTTAGATAGCCATGATGGCAATTCAAATACTTTGTCAATCAAATATCATACAAACTTGTTCAAGAATAAGATGAGTAGAAAAGAAATAAAAATGCTTTATAATTCCATTACTCACATATAACTTGTTTATATTTCTTTTTCTCTACAGAAATATATATACGCATGCATGTGTGTTTATACGTGTACCTATATAATGAAATTAGGATCATATAGTTATCTATTTTTCACTATAATAACTACTATCCTGAATGTCTTGTGTGTCCCAGGTGCAGTGATAAACATTTTAAACAGATTATCTCCTTTAATTCTTACAATAGGCCTGGGCGATAGACATATTATTCCATTTAACAGGTGAGCAAACAGTAGTGCAAAGAATAAAACACTTGCCAGACATACCTATTGCACCCTAGCTGAGATTTGAATTAGATATGTTGGACATCAAAATCTGTTATGTATTCCTTGTAGTTTCATACCAATGTACCCCTATGTAATAAAATTTAAATTTTCTAGCCAAGTTTTATTAAAATATCATTTCCATCGAATACTTCTCTCATTACTAATATATAGTAGGGAATGCATAGTTAATCAAAATGCAATACTTTATAAAAATTAACCATTCATTAAGAGTAATAATTGGTTCCACTAATATGATAAAATGGAAATTGTCATATAATGCTGGATGGTATTTAACATAATAAAATTTTCTAAAAGCAATTTGGCAATATTTATCAAAGCTTTTAAGCATTACATACAATGGCATATTGGTCTACTTAGGTAAAATCTCAAGTAAACAATTAGAAGTGTGCATGAAGGCATGTGAAAAGGACTTATACTATATGCCATGAAGCCATTTTAAAACTCTGATTTTTAAAAATATGTTATGGCATGGGAAATTTTACTAAGTTAATGCCAAGAAGAAAAACATTATAAAAATATACACATAGTGTAGAATCCCAAAACTTTATATTAATTTGTTCATTAAACAATATTCATTGGATATTTAAGATTAGAACTTTTCTAGGCATTGGCAATATAGTGATGAACAAAATATCTTCACTCTCTGCTCTCATATCAGTAGAATATACATAATACTTATTTTGTCTTTTTAAACTTTATTATACCCCCTATTTTTATACACAATTGGATACACACATAAATACACACCCCACACATAGCACACACATAATCGGTATTATCTGTATACATACATTTTTAAAATAAGCATTATGTATATCTATATATATAAAAGCCTAAGTGACCATTCGACCGTTCCAAGGTTCCACCGTTAACTATGATGTGCACTGACCACCAGGGGAAGACACTCAATGCACAGGCATGGAAACATGGAACAGACTAATGACTCTCAGAGGGAAGCGGGAGGGAAGAGGGCGGGAAGAGATTAACCAAAGATCTTATATGTATACTAGAGGCCCAGTGCACATATTCATGCTCCGGTGGGGTCCCTTGGCCTAGCCTGTGGGGATTGGGCCGAAACCGGCAGTCTGACATCCCCCGAGGGGTCCCAGATTGCAAGAGGGTGCAGGCCAGGTCAAGGGACCCCACTGGTGCATGAATCCATGCACCAGACCTCTAGTTTTATATAAGTAGGTATAAAAATCACACCAATTCTTTTGATTTTGCCCTTCTTGCATTCAGAAAGGGCTTTCTTCTTTATCCATTTATCTTAATAACACATACCATCCAAAACTGTGTAAATAATATGGGCTAATTTCCCAGCCAACACCAGTTCAGTCAATACTGGTCTCATTTCTGAAATTGCATTTTGTAATCAATGGTATAATTTAATACTAAATTATTCGTATTTCATTTCTCTTATTTCTACCACTCTAAATGGTAAGTGGATATTTTAATGATAGAGATCCTACCCCACATACTTTTTTATTTTAAATATGTTTTTATTGATTTCAGAGAGGCAAGGAGAGGGAGAGAGAGAGATAGAAACATCAATAATGAGAGTGAATCATTGATCGGCTGCCTCTTGCATGCCCCCTACTAGGGATTGAGACCACAACCCAGGCATGTGCCCTTGACCAGAATCGAACCTGGGACCTTTCAGTCTGCAGGCCGATGCTCTATCCACTGAGCAAAACCAGGTAGGGCCCCACATACTTTTCATACTCTGTAGAACCCAGTATACTAATGGTTGCATACAGATAACAGAAATGAGGAACAGAAAAAAATAATAATAAAGGGTGAGATAGAAATATTTGGAAGCAGCATTTAGGGCAAAAGTTTGTGCCCATATTTTCAAAGCCCCTAGTGCTCTTTTGGCATATATTCCATATCTCCATTGCCTGTCACCACTGAAGACATCCCCTGGAGTGTCATGTTCCCTTTGATAGACTCCAGATTCCTTATCTACATTGGCTGAGCTGTAAGTAATAGGATATTTACTATTTCCTGATCCCTGGGTACTTCTATCATATTATACTGAAAAAAATCTCTTGGGGAATCAGAAAACCTAATGTCTTTTCTCAATTTTCTAAAGTTTAAATACAATCATTGATATTGAATTGGGGTAAAAAAAATACCTGTAAAAATTTAAAATAAAAAAGATATGAAACATTTATCTCAAAGTATTTTTTACATAAAACCTGACAAAAGGCAAGCTATTGTTTGAAAAATATCATATAAAGAGTGTAACTTTAAAATTTGATAAACCTGCCGAAACCGGTTTGGCTCAGTGGATAGAGCGTCAGCCTGCGGACTGAAAGGTCCCGGGTTCGATTCCGGTCAAGGGCATGTACCTGGGTTGCGGGCACCTCCCCAGTGGGAGATGTGCAGGAGGCAGCTGATCGATGTTTCTCTCTCATCGATGTTTCTAACTCTCTATCTCTCTCTCTTCCTCTCTGTAAAAAATCAATAAAATATAAAAAAAAAAGTAAAATTTGATAAACCTTATAAATGTTCTATATTTCTTTAACTTACCCAAACAAATGGGGATCGGGTAATTCCATCTTCTTACAGGTCCAGGCATACATGTTATGTGAGAATGACCCTGTGTAAATAGGATAATGCAGTTCAGTACAGCTTTTTATTTTATTTTATTTTATTTTTTTAATTCATTTCAGAGAGGAAGGGTGAGGGAGAGAGAGATAGAAACATCAGTGATGAAAGAGAATCATTGATCGGCTGCCTTCTGCACTCCCCGCATTGGGGATCAAGCCAGCAACCCAGGCATATGCCCTGACAGGAACTGAACTGTGACCTCCTGGTTTATAGGTTGACATTCAACCACTGAGCCACCGAGGCTGGGTTCAGTGCAGCTTTTAAAAGTTAAATTGAACATAGCATAGTGAAAGAATATTATGAAAACAAGGTTAAATACATATTGTCACTTTTATAGATTTTAACTTTTACTGTAAGTCTTATTATATTATTTGGAATAAGAATGGCAATTATATATACTTTTGATAAAATTTAAAAACAAAGGTCCAGATAGGAAAATTGAGATTCCATATCACATTAGAATTGAATTTTATATTTTTTATCAAAACATTCTACTACAATGATTACACAAATGAAATGGCCATATATAATAGTTTATAATAAATTGCTGTAATATTCAAGATGAGGTTAAATAATGATAAAATTCTTTCATAAAAATATAAGAACAGGTGTTGAGGTATATTGAATTTTAAGTTGATATATAACACCCAGATACACCTGATTGCACTTCTGAGACTAATCACTTGTGACACAACCATAAAGACTATAAATTATTAATTTTTAATTTAGCTTCCTCTAAGGAATTTATTTACTTAATATGTGAAATAGTTTGTGCTTATTTTCTTTTCAATTTCTTAATAAGTCTATTCTTTAGGGAGATTTTTATGAGACCATAATTTTGAGACCCTTCAAAAAACCTATAACAGAGGATCAATATAAAGACAAAAAAAATCTGAATATACATTGCAAATCCACTTCTTTAGGAAAATATATTTGTGGTTGATTTTCACTACTTTGGGAAATTTATTGTTATGGAAATTTCATTTAATGGTTTAAGTAGAACTTCATTTCTATTTTCACATTCTTAAATCCAAGAGTTCAATTGTGACATCCCATGTGAATAGAGAAAAGTGAATAATTAATTTTGATTCAAAATTCAATTTTCATTAGTTGCAATCAAAACAAATTTAGCTCATTTCAGCAAATTTCTCTCCCACATATATTTTACTGAAAAATTGAATGCCATTTGACTTCAGGCTAATGAAGCCCAAAATCAATATAGTTTTAAAACTTGAAGATTATAATAATTGGTTTGTTAAAATATCCTGAAAGGGCAATGAAAATAAAAACTATTTTAAAATAAACTTACCTGTAGAGAATAGCCTTGATCACACTGAAATGATACCACATCACCAACCATGTATCTGTCTCCAATTTTAATTCCATTGCTGGGAGTTTGTGGTTCAGGACAGGAATCCAAACCAATTGCTAAGAATATTTAATGATGATAATATAAGTAACTTTCAAATAATAACTGCTTAAATCATGCATATTAAATTATTAAAATTTAATATCTGGATCATTAAAACTACATTTTACATTGTGGCAATAAGAATATTATGTGAATAAGATTTAACTGCATATGTGAAGAGCAATGTCTTTGGAACGCCCCATAACTTTTGAATTTTTATGCCACTGAACATCTAGTAGCTCTGTGATTATACTTAAATTCTTTTTTAACTCCCAGCCCAGATCTCTTCTACTGAAAAAATATCCTAAAAATGAAACCCCAAAATAAAATAATAATTTACTGTGAAAATAAAATTGTAGTTGCAAATGTTTTTAGCAAAATGACTAAAACTTATTTACTATTTCATTCATATCAGTTGGTTCCTTCTTCCTTCATAAAGAATGGGATTTTTAATTCATGAGATATATTTTAATATATTTATTACATATAAAAATTTTAAAATGTAATTACAAGACTTATTTTCCAAATATAATCAGAAAGAAGAAAAACAAGTGTCTTATTGAGAACTGAAAAGTATTGTGCAATGCATGTAGTTTATTTTTGAGAGGAAGATAACGGTATAATTCAAAACGCTCCCATTATTTTTACATTGATAATTTACTTTTCAACATAAAAGAATAAAAGCATACAAAAAGCAAAATATTTTCTTAAACAATTCTTTAAAGACTTAAAGAAAATCATTGTTTGATTTTCTTTTGGCCAAAACATTTTTTTAAACATTGAATGTATTACATATTATTAAGAAATTTTTATCTTTAATAAAGCAAATGTTTATTATTTACTTTTAATTTACAGTTTTAAGCAGTCACCACTCCAAAATTATCTATATATATAAAAGCCAAGCAACCACAACGGCGGAACAACTGGAATGACCAGTTACCATGACACATTCTGCGGTGGCCAACCAGCCTGATTGGGGCCCTGATCTCCACCCCCCAATCTCCTCCATCCCCTCCCTCCACCAGCCCAGCCCTGATCAGCCCTTATTGGGGTGGGCCTGCCGGACCCCACCTGTGCACAAATTCGTTTACTGGGCCTCTAGTCCTATATAATAAAAACCCAATATGCAAATCAACTGAACAGTGGAATGACCGGTGAAATGACTGGTCACTATGACATGCACTGACCACCAAGGGGCAGGTGCTCAATGCAGAAGCTGCCCCCAGCCCACAGGCCCCAGGCCAGCCAAGGTAGGTGCCATCAGGAGCCACCCTATAGCCCTGCCAGTCACCCTGCAAAGGGAGGCGACTGGCAGCAGTGGCGGGGGTGGGGTAGGGCCTCCAAAAGGGTGGCGCCAGGCTGGCCAAGGCAGGTGCCAGCAGGGGCCCCCCAATCACCCTGCCAGTCACCCCATAGATCAGCCCTGATTGCCGGCCAGGCCTAGGAACCCTACCCATGCATGAATTTTGTTCCCTGGGCCTCGAATATATATATATATTTCAAAAAAATACATAAAATCCTAAATTTTGACAATATCTCATATATTACTTCACTCCTTGACCACATTATTTCCTTCTGATAGATCCTCTCAGGGAACCAACTTCTACATTTCCTTTGTGGCACTTTATATAAAGTAATAATGAATAAATGCTGTGAAAATAGTTGTCCAATACTGATCTCCACTCTCTGAATGGGAGCTCTGTACGGGTAGCTCAGAGCGCAGCATCTTAAGGATGCACTCAATAAGCATTGGTTGTAGGGAATGAATGAATAATATAAAAAATGAAAGTGAATTCTTATTTTAATTATTTCTAATAAATGCAAATTTCTATCTCTGCAAATGGAAGCTATTTCCTCTACCTAACAATACAGTAAATGCTCAGAATAGCTAAAAGTAATGCCTAATTAGGTGACATTTAAAGGTAGGAAATAGCATAACAGCAGAAACTTGATACAGTTATGATTAGATTAGAAAGTAAGGCAGTAAAAAGGAGGAACAAATTATTCATTTGGAAATGCATTTGAGATAGCCCTGAAAGAAATTAGGAGAATCTGTGGAATGTAAGCCCAGTGCCTGATGTCTCAATAAACATATATCATGTTACATATTACTTGATTTTTTTATAATCTTGAATTTATGAATGTTGGAAAGATGTTACCATTAAGTTGTGTCCTACTTTTAAATTTTTAAGGGTTAAAGCTTTACTTCCCCAACTATAATTTGAGATCCAAGAAGAGACAAGAACTGCCTCACAATTGTTTTATATCTCATTTAATTCTTATTATTGGGTCTTACACATTACATTCTTCTGATTTCATAGAGCCCTTTTCAGGAATTACTGGATACAAAAAATACAGGATGTTATGATATAAGCATGCATGTGTTGTTACCTTCCTTTGGTTTCTGGGAGTCCTGAACAGTACATGTATTACTCTTCCCCAGATTCTGTACATGCTCATTTCTTTTCCTTTCTGTCAAGTTCTCCATTCATTGTCATATACACAGAAAGTTATTAATAACTAGAAGTGTCAATATCCTCCTTTGGGAGGAGAATAAGTAAAATGATGACTGTGATGCCATAGATATTGAGGATCTTGTTTTTAATCAATGTTATTACATAATAGATATATAGTAAAATATTTATGAAATAATTTTAACTTAGAAAAAAAAAAGATACAGGCCTAGCCAGTGTGATTGGTGGTTGAGCATCAACCTATGAACCAGGTCACAGTTCATTCCTGGTGAGGGTACATGCCCGGGTTGCAGGCTCAATCCCTGGTAGGGGGTATACAGGAGGCAGCCAATCAATGAATATCTCTCATTACTGATTATCTCTCTTTCCCTCTCCCTTCCACCCTGAAACAGTAAAAATATATATATTTTGCCGAAGCCGGTTTGGCTCAGTGGATGGAGCGTCGGCCTGCGGACTGGGGGGTCCCGGGTTCGATTCTGGTCGGGTGCACGTACCTGGGTTGCGGGCGCATCCCCAGTGGGGGAGGTGCAGGAGGCAGCTGATCAGTGTTTCTCTCTCGTCCATGTTTCTGGCTCTCTGTCTCTCTCCCCTCCTCTCTGTAGGGAATCAATAAAATATATTTAAAAAAAAATATATATATATATATATATATATATTTTAAAAAGTGATACAAATTCTTATAAACTATGTAATAACAATTTTGTAAGTTAAAATTCTTTTAAGTACATAATCACAGAGAAAAATGACAAAAAGAAAATATGCCAAATATTAGCAGTGGTTATTTTGATTATGCGATTTTTAGTGATTTGTATGTCCTTCCTTATATTTTCTTGCATTTCCAAAATTTTTATAATGAACATAAATTATTTTTGTAAGTAATAAAATCACTTGTCTATTGGATAAATTAGTACTAGCGGAGATTTAGGGAGAACAAAACATACTCCCTTCTATTTTTCTAAAAATAATTGCGTTGAACCAGCTAATCTGTTGAATAAGATTATTTCAGGGAAGTAAGGTAATGAGGTAAACAGATAAGCAGGAGAAGTCATATGTTAATGGCCTCTCATTTTTTTGCAACCATTTTTTATATGTACTAAAGAAAATAAAACATAAACATTTGAAAGTCATGTAGTTCATATTTTATAGACACTTTACTTACACAAATAAACTTCTGAGTATTAACTAATTTTAAAATGTCTTCTTTAAGAGTTAGTTTTTACTTCTTTATAAGTGATAAAACCAATAGGTTATTATTTGTGAAAATCAACAACAAAACATAATTTTTGTAAAAATGTTGGACAGTATTTTCCCATGCTTACCCAAGAGAATCAAAATAGTCATTTTCAGCTTCATGAGTGTAGATTTTGTAAAATTATGCCCTTTGCAATCAAACATGCTCTTTGACTGAATTTTTAAATGAGAGTTGGATCAATTAATCTGCAATTGTAGCCCCAAACAGACATAAACAAATCCAGGAACAAATAAATCCATATCAAAAATTGCAGTTATGTCTGCTATTGGATTACTGTGGTCAATTACCCGGAATGAAGTATTAAAACCACAGTTCATATTTCTAACATTTATTTATAACTAAATATTATTCTTTCCAATTCTGTTTACAAGGCAATCAATCTAGAGTCTAAAATGTTGTTAATAATATAATTGATATCAGATAATTCTGATTATATAATTACATATATATTACTTTCTTATATTTCAATATGATTTTAAGGAGTCTTTAATGCATTAAGAGAGGAAGACAGGAAGAAGAAAGTTTAATTACCACTAAGATTCCCAGTAACATTGTAAAAGGAAAAACTCCTTCACAAATTTTACATGACAACCCATGTAGAAATTTATTGAAAATGAAGACCAAAGACAGTGGATTTGCATTCATCTGAGAAAGGAATAGGAATTGAATTGTGTCTTTGAACAAGAGGTTGTATTCAATGAAAGTGAAGAGCTCGTTATTTTAAATATATCGCGTTTCTTCAATTTAAAAACTGTCCCTAAATAATGGATACGAAAGAAAGAACTATTATTTCTATGTTTTTACTAGATTTGAGGGAATTTTAATGTACTAGAATTAGCATTTGGCATCCCACATTTATCATCATAAGACAACAGTTTGAAACTAACATAGAAGTCTCTGATAAAGTGTGAATTCAATAAGAGCTAGTCTAATTTGAGAATGAAGAAAACTGCAAATAGTAAGCATGCAGACTTATTTCTGGTAAAAGTACCTTGGAATTACTTAGTCCATCTACTAAACAAATACATATTTTGTAACATGTAACTTGACTGTGGATACTTTTTTTAGAAGGAACAATTCTGACACTTAATAATCTGAACTGGGAGCAGTGATTTAGGAACATGGGCAGGCTTTGCTCATACTTACCTTGATCCTCAACACTTTCTTACTCACTTTACCTCTGTTTACCTTCTCTGACATTTAACTTAGCATTACCATGCATAACTAATTGAATATTCAGTAATAGATGCTACTTAAGAAATTCTAGCCTACAAAATAATGCTAAATTAAAAGACAAAATGTTCAATGGAATCTGACATGCAGGTTCCATCCATTCATTAAATAAGCAATTACTGGGCATCTATTGTATACTCTGCATCATGTTAGATGCTGGGAGTGTTAAGATAGATTAGCAATTTAACCATGCTCTAGCAGTGGTTCTCAACATGTAGGTCTCGACCCCTTTGGGGTTGAACAACCCTTTCACAGGGGCCGCCTAAGACCATTGGAAAACACATATATAATTACATATTGTTTTTGTGATTAATCACTATGCTTTAATTATGTTCAATTTGTAACAATGAAATTGGTGGTCACCACAACATGAGGAACTGTATTAAAGGTTTGCGGCATTAGGAAGGTTGAGAACCACTGCAAAGGAACCCTTTTTGGAACCACAGACGGGGTTAGTTTAAAACATGATTACAGAGTAGTGGAATAATCACAATAAATGAAGGTTATCCTTTATTTCAATAATAATTTCATAGGAAATAACCTATGTGAGCACTAAAAAATGATGTATTTCACAAATTTATGACAATAAGGGAGAAGGCACATATGATGTACTTACAAACAAAATGGTGTAGAGTTTTGAGTGATTTTTCCTTCTTTTATGGACAAGAGAAGTGTTTTTCCCACAAACACATGTAGAATTTGGGGAAAGGTGGCAAGAAATAAAGCTGATAAAGGGAGGAAGGATATAGACTGTAAACAGTCATAGAACCTTAACTAATGTAGGAAGTTGCATTTTCCTTCTGTTTAGTAAGAGAGGGCAAATTCAGAATTATTAAGAACACAACCTCTGTGTGCATTTTGGTGAAGCCGAGGGTCCTTATGACTTTTATTATACTTAGTTTTAAATCTTAGTTCTAGAAAAGATCTTTCTCTTTCTCTCTCTCTTTCTCTCACTCCCACCCTCTCTCTCTCTTTCCCTCTCCCTCAGAGAACTAGCTTTTTCTGCTTCTTTCTCTCTCTCCTCCCTGCCTCTAATTCTAAAAATCTATAACATATCTTTAAGGGAGAAAAAAAGTTTTTGGTAGCTTATGTCAGCACCATGTAGTATAGAAAATAAAATAATAATAATAATAATAATAATAATAAATCGCCAATATTTTTCCTCTGCAATTCTTGTTTCTAGTGCTTGCCTCTGCCAGCATCGGGTGCATAAAGTCTTTCTGTTCTGTAGCAGTAGCTCTACTATGTCTCCAGAATTCAGAAAGTTAGAGTAAAACCATCTCTAACTTAATAGCATAAAGAGGTGAAAAGTCAATGAGATGATCATGAAATAAATTTTGATTAAAAGAAATGAGGAAACTATAATACAACTGTAATGTCCTCATAGGGTTAATGAATGAAATGCATTTATAAAGCTCAATTATACTTATTTGTATGTAAATTTTTAGTTAGTGGCAAGTGAAATTAGAAATGACAATTTAATTTGGACAGGAGGTGTTTCTATAATTAGTATTTTATGTGATGATTTGTATAAACTAGTTAGAACAAAATAAGTAGTTTAAGGAAAATATAATTAATTTTAAAATCACTATTTTTCTCAGATAATTATCTAATTAGCCCAAGGGAGGAAACCATTTTTAGTGATTATAAAAATAAACTCATTAAGACCTAATGCGTTATCACTGAAGCATATTGCTTAAGGATGGGGAGCAGTAAAGTAACTATTGCACTGAATTGAATCTTTCGTTACTTATAAGCTAGAGTTAAATGGTACATTTCTGGATGTTTACTATTTTCTGACTAGTTTTGTGCTTTGGGATATTCAGACCCTCCAACTATTGCATGGAATAAAATGATGTTTTCTAGACTACCTGAAATTTCCCAGGATTTAACAAACTTATTAGAGGCAGATATCAGGAGTGCTCTCAGTGTGGGAGGAGAGAAAAATGTGTTCATTATGGTAATGTAACCACATGGAAACTTTCTTTAACAGGATCCTTTCTCCTTTCTGTCCATGCAGTCCACTCTCTCCTTAATCAGTAAACCCTTAGGACACTGGATTCTGGTTAGCATCCAATTGTCTTAAAAACAATGCCTCAGGTCTGTTGATTACCTTGTGTTTCAGCCCCAGGCCAATGAAAACAGAATGACCCTAGGAACCACACCCCTCATGAACCAGACAGAACAATGAATCAGGACCTGACACAAAGATCCTACCCTGGCCCCAACCAATCAGTAGAGCCCACAAACCTAACTCATTCCCAGGAGGCCATGGGAGCCACGTCTTTGAGAAAAAGCTCACCTATGACTCTGGGCATGGCGCTATTTCCTTAAAAATAAATGTTTACTTTCTTGGCTGCGAACTCCTGTTTGCATTTGATTGGATTTTAATGTTCACAGGCAAATGGGCCTCTGTATTCTGGTGAGGTTAACATGTGCCTTTGACTTCCTCAGAGGCTATGTCCTGAGATCTTTGAGCACCCCTAAATTTACAAACACCATTAGTACAGGTAGTTTCCCCTTTTAAAACATGTATATTTTATAATTTCAAAACCAAAAAACAACCCCTGTTAATTGATTTATAGATATTCCACTTTATTTATTTATGCATTCATTGGTTGATTCTTGTATGTGCCCTGACCCGAGATTGATCCTGTAACCTTTGTGTATTGGGTTGACGCTCTAATTAACTTTGCTACCCAGCCAAGCCTAGTCATCTTCAAGATGCCTATAACCCACAATTATCTGAGAAGTTCTGACTTAAATAATCAATACTTACAATGTTTACACTGTAATTTTGCAATTATTTGTTCGCATGTTCCTATTCGTAATTAAGTCTGAAGGTTTTTAGGACTAGATCTTATGCAAGTTTGTAGTACTGACACCTAGCAAATATAGTTAGCATTTAGTAGGTATTCAATGAATATTTAATGGATAAACAACTGGGTTTGTTCTTATATTTGGGAAGCAATATTGAAATGTAAAATTAAGGGAGGAAATGAAGTATTGCCTTTCTTTACTAGGTAATAGAAAACAATGATATTTAAGGATCAAAATGGAACTCTAGAAATATTAATGAGACCAAGGCATGTGAAGAATAGACTGTCCAGAAGGAACATCAGATTTGTATGATCCTATCAAATAAAAGAGTAATATGCAAATTAACCATCCCTCCATCACAAAGATGGTGGCGGCCACGGAGCTGGAGCGAGCAGGAGGCTTAGGATGTCCCCGGCGATGGAGGAAGCCAAGCTTCCTGCCTGCCCTGGCCGGCCCTGAGCTCCACTCAAGGCTAGAAAGTTTCAATTATAGAAGATAAATAAATCCCAGATACCTGCTTCCAGCCGCTGTGGCCTCTGCTCAAGGAGTGGCTGGGAACATTTTGGGTTGCCAGGGGCAACTCAGCCTTTGAGCAGGACCAAGGCTTCAAAGTTTTAATTATAGAAGTTAAATAAATCCCAGATACCTACTTCCAGCCCGCGGCCATGGCCAGCCTGCAAACAGCCCTCAGCCCCTCACACAGGTTGGCCAGGCACCCCAGTGGGACTCCCACCCTGAAGGGGTGTGGCCAGCCTGAAAACAGCCCTCAGCCCCTCACCCAGGCTGGCCACACTCCCATGGGGTAAAGGTCCCCACTGGGGGGCTTGACCAGCCTGCAAACAGCCATCAGCCCCTCACCCAGGCTGGCCAGGCACCCAAGCGGTACCCCCATCATGAAGGGGGTGTGGCCAACCTGAAAATGGCCCTCAGCCCCTCACCCAGACTGGCCAGGAACCTTAGTGGAACCCCCACCCTGATCCGGGACACCCTTCAGGGCAAACCAGCTGGCCCCCACCCATGTACCAGGCCTCTATCCTATATAATAAAACGGTAATATGCAAACTGACCCTAACAGCAGAACGACTGGGAATGACTGGTCACTATGACACACACTGACCACCAGGGGCAGACTCTCAATGCAGGAGCTTCCCCCTGGTGGTTTGTGCGCTCCCACAGGGGAAGCTCTGCTCAGCCACAAGCCAGGCTGATGGCTGCCAGTACAGCGGTGGTGGTGGGAGCCTCTCCCACCTCCTCAGCAGCACTAACGATGTCCTACTGCAGCTTAGGCCTGCTCCCTGCTGGCAAGTGGACATTCCCTGAGGGCTCCTGGGCTGCCAGAGGGATGTCTGACTGCCAGCTTAGGCCTGTTCTCCCGGGGAGCGGGCCTAAGCCAGCAAGTGGACATCCCCCGAGGCGTCCCAGACTGCTAGAGGGCAGAGGCTGGGCTGAGGGACAACCCCAAGTGCACAAACTTTTGTGCACTGGGCCTCTAGTAATAATAATAATAACAATAATAATAGTTATAGCAGTAGTCAGGCATTCCCAAGTTAAAGTGTTATAATCTCAAATTCAAAGAGAAAAAGTGTACTATAGACTGATATTTATCAGCATTTACTTTTTAAGTAAATAAAAAACAAGGCATATCTATATAGTACCCATGCCATCAGATAATCTAGCTTTTTGTTTCCCCTACCAACCCCCTCCCCTCCAAAAACATCATGAGTGAATAGAAATACCAGATGGGTAAAATACTCGCTAGAAGAATTTCAGCCAATTTTCCCTTTGCCAAAAGAGAAGAACATGTCATGTTTCCTGAAACCTTTACCATTTAAAATACTCCTTTAGGAATATAGAGTTTACTTTCTTGTTTTAAAAAAATTAAGAAATCTGTCCTTTTTATAGCAAACCTTAATGTCTTTTGCATTTGTTGCTGGTGTTCATAGTGTGATTATGAGACCACTGTTGGCCTGTTGTGATTCCTTCCTTATATTACCCAGCAGACAGAACTTTTATCTTAGAGACGGTCACAAATGAAACACCAAAGATGTGCAGTGAAATAGGTGTCTTCTCAATGGAGAAAAGTTAATATAACTATCTTGTTTAGAACACACATAATTATTTTTCCACTTTTACTTAGCATAAAAACATAGTGTTTTTTTTCTTTTAGTGCTTTTATATTCATTAAAAAGTACAATTTTCTCTTGTAGAGGTTATTGCATTCTCACTTTTCAGACTGTAATTCTGCGGGCTTCTGATTATATAAAGAAGTTCTTTAAAATTTTTATTTTTATGTCTAGTTATTATAACCAGTCTCCACCAGCAAACAGATTCTTGCATTAACACAAAATTGATGTTTCTCCACTAAGGGAAATTACTATTTTGAAACATGACAGAAATTAAGGTGCCCTTTCCACAAGCCAGATGGATTGCTGGGTGCATTCTCTGGAGCTCCCTGAAGTAGTGTCTCAGTGTGCACAGGGACCAGGCAGCCTTTGAGCGTGTCGCGCTGCACACTGCACCCAAATCACAACTGCTCTGCACAGCATTTGTTCCACCAAATGCATCATAACAGCTTTTCAATCTGTTATTAGAAAAGCAGCCAAAAAAGCTGCTCTAGCTTGTTTCATAAATTTGTCCTTAAAGACTAGAGCAGAAGTCATGTTATTTTAATTTGTAAAGCTGTATTTCAAATCTCCCCCCACCACCTTCCCTTTCACTTAATATTTTGCAATTACTATGTTAATGTCAATGTTAATTAGACAATAGATTTGAAAACATGAAGGATATTCCAAAAACTTTTAAACTAATGAAAAGAACATTAGGCGGCCTCTGTCACTGATTTCACGACTGTCCACTAAATGTATCATTTTCTCTTTCTCTCTTCTCTTTCTACGTCCCTCTGTCCTACCAGCTCCACTTTTTCCATCCTCTGCAACTCTATTTCTCATCTATTTCTCCATACACCTTCTTTTTTAAATATATAATTCCCATTTTATTTAATTTCACTCACTTTGTTTTAAAAAAAGCACATACAACTGAAGCATTTTTAGGTGACAATATCATTAAGTGTGACTATTTAGTAAGGCATTTATTTAATTTCCCCAAAAAGAAAGGTCTTTTTATACCTGGAGAATATTTTCACTTCTTTAAGTTATGATTTGATTAAAAAAATAATTTTTTAATATAACTCTATAGAATTTTTGTAATGCTGGCATTTTAAAAATTATATTTACTTTGCTCTAGGAAGTTATTTAGAATTTTGTTCCAATTAAAAGAAAACATTCAGCAAATATTTTGTTGTCTTAGTTTAGGCTCCTCAACACAATGTTTTTTTAAAAAATGGTGATCATCTTACCATCTTCTGATAATATTCCACCTTCTGGTTTTTGAAAACTACAGTTAATACTGTCCTGTCATCTAAACATGGTGCTTAGTTTTTTGTTTGTTTGCTTTTCTCTTGAGTGGAGAGTCCATATATCTAATAGTTCTTAGGAAGTATCTGGAGATCAGTTTGAACACAAAGCATGATTTTGAAAACATTTGCTTGAGCCCTGGCCGGTTTGGCTCAGTGGATAGAGCATCGGCCTGGGGACTGAAGGGTCCCACGTTCGATTCTGGTCAAGGGCATGTACCTTGGTTGCAGGTACATCCCCAGTTAGGGGGTGTGCAGGAGGCAGCTGATCGATGTTTCTCTCTCATCGATGTTTCTAATTCTCTATCCCTCTCCCTTCCTCTCTGTAAAAAAATCAATAAAATATATTTAAAAAAAGAAAACATTTGCTTGAGATTATATGAATTGAAAGCTAAAATATTAAATGCCATTCTCTGTGAGTAGCCTTTAGACCATTAGGAGAGTTGTCAGTCTTATTATTTAAAGCAACTGTGTATAAAATACATTGACATATCATTTGTTCTTATGCTTATGCATTAGCAGTGGTGAATCCTTTCCACATGGTTGAGTTCAAATCAGATAAGTACTTTAGGAAATATTAGCATGTTTTGACTGCTCATTTTATAGCAATAACTAGTTTTGACATAGTTGGATGAATAATTAAAAATAAAAAAATCCCACATTTTACATAATATGTTTAAACTTGGTTAGGACAGAGGTTTGTCTCATTCCTAATCCAATCCCTCTACCATTTTAATCAGACTTTTCTTGTCATAGGTACTCAACTTTACTTCTTCAATCCAAGATCATGATTAAAGTTTTCTTATACTTACAGTATGACTTTTCAGCCAAAATATTTAAGTTTTCAAGATAGAATGTTGTGAGGTTTGCTGGGCCTGTGTGGCTCAGTGGTTGATCATGGACCTATGAACCACAAGGTCAAACTTGATTCCCGGATAGGGCACATACCCGGGTTGTGGGCTCAATCCTCAGTAGGGGTTGTGAAGGAGGCAGCTGATCAATGATTCTCTCATCATTGATGTTTCTATCTTGCTCCCTCTCCCTTATTCTCTGAAATAACTAAAAATATATTTTTAAAAATTGTGAGATTTAAATCTAGTAATCATTGCTTCCCTTAAGAAGAGCAGTCAAGCTCTAAATTCTTTGTATATTTGTATCTACTATTTCTTGATAAGGATATGGCTCAATATCTTTCATTGAATATAGTTAAGAGTTTCCAACCAAAAAAAAGTTTGAAAAATATTAAAGATCATTGGATAACTTATCCTATTAAATTTTAATGATCTTATATTATCTATTTTATACAAAAAAGGACCTTTTTGGAATTTTAGAAAATATTTTATAAATGCAAAAGTCATATATAAGGGACATAAAAAACTTGCTCTAAATTCTTTGTATATTTGTATCTACTCTTTCTTGATAAGGATATGGCTCAATATCTTTCATTGAATATAGTTAAGAGTTTCCAACCAAAAACAAGTTTGAAAAATATTAAAGATCATTGGGTAACTTATCCTATTAAATTTTAATGATCTTATATTATCTATTTTATACAAAAAAGGACCTTTCTGGAATTTTAGAAAATATTTTATAAATGCAAAAGTCATATATAAGGGACATAAAAAACTTGCTATAATTTCTTTATGATTATGATTACTTAATGGTCTATATTATGAATATATATTGAAACATTTGCTGTTTTCATATTATGACATCTACAATAAAGTTAAATTTCTGATTATGGCATCCTCTAACTTTCAGGAGTCATCATACCTTTAGAAGCATTAGTTCCTTGTGCTGCCTCAAACCTTAGTTTAGCCCTGCTGAACTAGTTGCAATTCTCCTAATATGCCATATATCATAGCACTGTCTGAGCCTGAAGTATTCATGCTGAAAATATCTACTACTGTCTAATTGTAAAACTCCTACCTGTTAAGACTCAGCCAAATTGTCACCTACTATTTGAAATATTTCCTGAACTTCATAAATGAAGCTGATTACTATCGCTTTTGTACATTCTACCATAAATATCTCTCTTCCTATATTCAGAGCACTGTATTATTGCTTTATTCTATGCTATAATCTCATAAAGAAAGATACTGTGACATATTTATCTTTGCTTTTCCCTTGTTGAGCATAGTAGCTGACATATAGTAGGTATTTCAAAAAAATCATTGGCTGAATGAAGAATAAATCTTTTATTTATAATCTATTAACATTATAATGATGCATTTATTGTATCTGAGATTAGCAGTAGCTGAAAAGTGAACTTCAATATAAAACTCAAAATATTGTCAAAAATTAATTTAGTACATGCCTATCAGTGTAGCCTCTGTCTTTCTCTATAGCGAGTTTCTTTTCTATCAGAATTTCATAGAGGTAATGATGTTACAGTGATGGATAAAGTGATGCTGAGAAAATAATAGTTACTACCTTCAGGAAGCAGAAGCCAACAGAATTATAAAATATATACAGATAAAGGTGCTAAATACCTTTATGAACACCAACATCAGTGTGGGCATACTGATGGCAATGATATATTCCAATATTATATATCTCTTATCTTATATTTCTAGATGTATCACTCACTCATTATTCAGTCATCAAATATGTTTTGAACACTAATATGATTCAGGGACTAGGCTCAGTGCAAGAGACAAAAAGATATCCTAAATGGACGTGATCCTGTACTAATGGCAGAGGGAGACAGTAAGCTCAAAATTACCCAACAATCACCCAATTAGACTTGTCATCATTTTATGGAACAAAATACAAACCCATATATGTATTTAACTTGGATGCATAAGTCTTTTTTGTATTTAAAAGTTTAGTTGGAAGTTGAGAGATTAAATATATTTTTTTCTATGCCAACAAGAAAAGCCTCTTACTCCCATTTCAGATTTAAATTTTCTACAGGATTCAGTTCCTTTTTTAGAATTTGAAAATACTGTAGAAAAAGAGGAGACATTACAACTAATACTATAGAAATAAAAAGGATCACAAGAGACTACTATGAATAATTAAACACTAGAAAAATGAATAACCTAGAAAAAAGACAAATTCCTAAAACATATAATTACAATAAATAAAAAACATACAAACCAAAAAGTCAAAGTAAAATTGCCTGTTGGCAGATAATATTATCTTATATACAAAAAAATCCTAAAGACTCCACCCAAAAAAATACGTATGACTAATAAACAAATTTAATAAAGTTGCAGGATATAAAATCAACATACATAAGTTAGTTGCATTGCTATACACTAAAACAAAACATATTTAAAAAAGAAAGAAAATTCCCTTTACAATAACATAAAAACAATAAAATAATTGAACAAATTTAAGCATGAAGGTAAAAGATCTGCACACTGATAATTATAAAAGTCTAATAAAATAAAATATAGAAACACAAATAAATGAAAAGATATTCTGTATTCATGGATTAGGATGATTAATATTGTTAAAATGCCCATACTACCTAAAGTTACCTATAGATTCAATGCAAACCCTATCAAAATTCCAATGACATATTTCACGTAAATACAAAAAAAATCTTAAAATTCAATTAGAACCACAAAAGAACCCAAATACCCAAAGCAATACTGAATAACAAACAAACAAACAAAAATTGGAAGCATCATTCTTTCTGATTTTAAACCATATTAGAAAAGCTATAATAATCAATACAGTATGGTACCAGCATAAAAAGGGACACCTAGACCAAACAACAAATAGCTCAGAAATAAACTGTCTCATATACAATCAACTACATTTGAAGAGGGAATAAAGAATACTCAATAGTGAAAAGATAGTCTCTTCAATAAATGGTGTGGGGAAAACTGGATAATCATATGCGGAAGAATAAAATTGGACTCCTATCTTACACCACTTTAAAAATTAATTAGAAATGGATTAAAAACTTAAATATAAGACCTGATTTAGAAAAGTTCTAGAAAAAAACATAGGGAAAAGCTCCTTGACATTGGTTTTTATTTTTTTAATATGACACCAAAAACACAAGCAACAAGAGCAAAATAAGTAGAACTACATCAAAAACAATACAAAACTCCTGCATACCACAAGTAACAACAAAATCAAAAGGCAACCTGTGTACCCGGAAAAAATTGTCTGCAATGTATCTATCTGACAAGGAATTAATATCCACTCTCTCTTCCTATAAGTGGACTGAGATTACCTCTGAAAATGGTTTGCTATTCACTTACTCAGAAAACCCTACAAAATAATACAAATCAAGAGTTTCAAATTTTCTTGCCCAGTTTAAGAATGCTTGTGACACTGCCTGGGCCATAATGGGTATGCATATCTGAAAAGCCACCAGGTCACTATAGAAGCAGTGTGCTCCATTCCTTCATTACAATGGTGGAGTTGGTAGGTGTTCTCAGGCCAAACAATGAGGCTGGACAAAGGGTCAGTGGTGAATTTTTACGGCACATACTTAAAAATACAGATTAATGCTGAACTTAAGGATTTAGATATAGATTCTCTGGTCATTGAGCACATCCAGGTGAACAAAGCTCCCAAGATGTGGCGTAGAACTTATGGAGCTCAAGAGTGGATTAACCCATACGTGAGCTCTCCCCACCACATTGAGATGATTCTTACTGAAAAAGAGCAGATTGTTCCTAAACCAGAAGAGGGGGTTACACAGAAAAATAAAAATCCCAGAAGAAACCAAACACACAAAAACAGGAGTTAATATCCAAAATTTATAAGGAAATCATACAACTCAACCCATGGACACAGACAATAGTTCGGTGAGAGTCTGGGGGGTGGTAGTTTGGGGTGGAGGGAGGTCAATGGGAAAAAAGGGGGGAGACATACATATGTAGTACGTTCAACAATAAAGGTAAATTTTAAAAAAATGGGCAGAATATCTACAAGACATTTTTCCAAAGAAAACACAAATGGCCAATAGGTACATGAAAAGATGCTCAACATCGCTAATCATCAAGCAAATGTAAATCAAAAGTAAGAGATGTCACCCTAAACCTGTTAGAATTACTATTATCAAAGCAAAAAAATATAAAGTACTGATGGGAATGTGGCAAAAAGGAAACCCTCAAGCTCTGCTGATGAGTATGTAAATTGTTATAGTCACCATAAAGGTCCCTCAAAAAATTAAAAATAGAAGTATTATATGATCCAGTGGTACTACTTCTCGGTATATCCAAAGTAATTAAAATCAGGATCTCAAAAAAATATCAGTTCTATATTAATTGCAGCATTATTAATAGCCAAGATATAGAAACACATTAAGTGTTTGCCTACATGAACAAATGAAGATGTGTTATGTACATATAATGGAATATTATTAAAACCAAATGTATCCTTACATTTGCAACAACTTGGATGGACATTTAGAGTGTCATGCTAAGTGAAATAAATCAGACAGAGAAGACAAATACTGTATGATCTCATTTACATGTAGAATATCAAAAAGGAGAACTCTTAGGAACAATGAGTAGAATGTTGGTTCCAGGGGCTGAGGGGAGGGAGGAATGGAAAGTCACCATTCAACAAATTTAAGTTTAAGTTATGCAAAAATGAGTAAATTGGTATTATACTTACCTGTGTATTCAAGGTGAAATCCAGCAGCAGAAACACTGATGTCTGATTGAAAATTTAGATATAGATTGTTAGATGTACTATTCAAAAGATGAGGTATTGTTGTTCCTGAAATGATAATTGGAAAAGCAGGTCACCAATCACATAATAAAACGAAACTAAGTAAGCTAAGTACTAATCGGCTAATAGGTTATCACTACACTAGTGGCCCAGTCACAAATTTGTGCACATAGAAAAGAAATTAATTAGAAGAAATATTTTAATATCGCTATTAGCCTTTTCTCTATAATAGAAGTGTCAACCAAATTCATGATCGACAATGACAGATCAAAACACACGTGTGCAATTGGCACCAGCGAGAGCTTTATATGTATTGCACATACGCGAATCAACTTAGCCAGCCGGGTACTCCCTCCCTTCACTTGGCCACCTGCTGCCTGCCGCCAGCCAGGGCCTCCTTCCCTTCCCCCAGCTGGCCCTGCCCCCTGGTCAAACTCCCTTAAGAACTCCTGGTTGGGTTGAGGGGACAATTTGCATACCATGCTTTTATTATATAGGATCACGCAGGGAGAACAAAGGATAAAATATTTAACTGATGCAGTGACTATATTCTGCACAGTGAAAAAACCTGAAGTCATTTTCAAGGTCTACCATTTCTTACTACTTTTCAGTTGGGTCAAGTTCCTAAGCTTTCTAAATCTCCATTTTTGGGCTAATGAAAATAAAATAGGATTCCACCAAGTCTCCTATCACCTACTCCAGGACTTCTGGGAGGGTCAAATGAGATGAGGCATGGGAAAATGCTTCACAGACATTTGGTTACAATGTAAAGTGTTTCCACCTGGGTATAGTGCAAATCATGTTCCTGGGCTGAAGAAACTGCAAGGAGGCTAGTCGCTACAGAGAGGAAGCTGGGCATTGCTACATGACGTCATTACCTAGATGGTCAGACACTTAGCATATTAGACTTTAGATAGATAGATAGATAGATAGATAGATAGATAGATAGATAGATGATAGATAGATAGATAGATAGATAGATAGATAGATAATGTATTCATCAATTGTTTTTCCAGAATTTTTAATAGAAATATCTCTCCCATATTTCTCTTTCATTTTATTGTTCCTGACTATCTCCAAGAGACAGACCTTTGAGATCATTTTACATTACTGCCTAAAAATATATAGGAACAATGAGAGCTGGGAAAAGTCAGAGTAGTAAGTGTTATGGTCACCTAAAATGAAATATATTTTTATTTATTTCAGAGAGGAAGAAAGAGGAAGAGAGAAATAGAAACGTCAATGACAACAGGGAATCATTGGTCGGCTGCCTCCTGCATGCCCCCCACCAGGGACTGAGCCCACAACCCAGGCATGTGCCACAGACTGGAATCGAACCCAGGACTCTCAAGTGTGCAGACCGATGCTCCATCCACTGAGCCAAGCCAGCCAGGGCTAAAATGGATGTTTTGAATTTCATGTGGATTTCAATATTCTATACACTTAATTTTAAAGTTTGCAGGTGATTTTTATGGTATATTAGCTTAAGGGTTCAGAAGATATATTCATTTATTGTCTTTTGTTATAATACTAGGGGCCCGGTGCACGAATATTCATGCATGGCTGGGGCGGGGGGGGGGGGTGTCCCTCAGCCCAACCTGCACCCTCTCCAATCTGGGAGCCCTCAGGGGAGCCCTCTCCAATCCGGGAGTTTCTGTCTGTCTTTGCAATCCTATGAACGAAATGTCTGAGACTCCCAACCCAGTTTGGTTTGTTGCTCATAGAATGATAGAGGCTTTTTTTTTTCTTTGCTTCATTGGTGGAGAGTTCCTGGAAGTTTTAGGATATCTTCCCTTTAATTTTTTCCTAGACACTCTGATTTTACTTATGTCTCTCACCTTTGCTTTCCCTCCATCCCCCACCACAACAGTAACTTGCTCCAGGCTCACTTTGCTCTAGTGCAGTGGTTCTCAACCTTTTTAATTCCGTGACCCTTCAGTTCCTCATGTTGTAGTGACCCCAAATTTCATCGTTACAAATTGAACATAATTAAAGCATAGTGATTAATCAAAAAAAAATATGTAATTATATATATGTGTTTTCTGATGGTCTTAGGTGAACCCTGTAAAAGGGTTGTTCGACCCCCAAAAGGGTCGTGACCCACAGGTTGAGAACCACTGCTCTAGTGTCTAGGAGATCCGTCTGCCACCAGAACTACGATTCCCAGCATTCCTGGTGCTCCCCATGCTATGGGCTTCTGCTTCCGGCCCTCCGTCTGCCACCAGAACTACTATTCCCAGAATTCCTGGTGCTCCCTTTGCTGGGAGTGACCAAGGGAGCCAAGGTCCCCCAAGCCTCCAGCTCTCCTGTCTGCTCTCCGCCCAGCAACTGAGGGAGCCATGTCCCCCCACGTCCCCTAATCGTGCACCAGTGGGGTCCCTCTGCCTGGCCTGCAACCTCTCACAATCTGGGACCCCTGGGGGGATGTTGGAGAGCTGGTTTCGGCCTGATGGTGGAACGACCAGTCGCTATGATGCACACTGACCAATGTGCAGGAGCTGTCCCCTGGTGGTCAGTGTGTTCCCACAGCGGGAGCACCACTCAGTCAGAAGCCAGGCTCACAGTTAGCAAGTGCAGCGGCGGTGGCAGAAGTCTCTCCTGCCTCTGTGGTGGTGCTAAGGATGTCCGACTGCCGGCTTAGGCCCGCAGCCCCCGGGGAAAGCAGTCCTAAGCCGTCAGTCAGACATCTACCGAGGGCTCCCGGACTGTAAGAGGGAGCAGGCCCGGGCTGAGGGAACCCCCCACTGAGTGCACAAATTTTGTGCACCAGGCCTCTAGTTCTATAAAAGAAATCATGGTGAATTCATTACAGAACATATAAGTGCTTTTGATCTCAACCCATAGTGTCCTAATTGAATCACTGAAGACAGACATTAACAAAAACTCAAAGGTCCCGCGACCTGCCTTTCATCCCTTTGAGGATCTAAGTTTCAGTTTCCGGCTCTGAAGTCACACCAGCTGGACTCTAGTCTCATCTTAACATTGTCTGTACAACCTTGGGCAACTTGATCTCTCTAAGCTTCAATCACCTATGAGGACTGCTAGAAAGACCGAATGAGGAAACGTGTGACAACCCTCACACAGAGCTAACACTCAGTCATCACGAGCATGTTATTGACTACTTTTTATCATCTTCATCTGTGTGTTCATTATTAAGAATGTATTATACCTAATCTATTATAAACAAATGTATACTCAAATTTTACAAAAAATATTTTCAGGAAAGATTCTTGTTTAAATATCTAAAATATATTTTATGACTAAACCAAATCACTCCTATTCTAGATATTTCTCCTTTACTTTCCTCAACAGTGACGCTAAAAAACTGGTTACAATACTCTATTTGAAAATCTATTAAATCCCTGGCCTGTGTGGCTCAGTTGGTTGGGCGCCATTTGATTGGTTGCTGGTTTGATTCCTGGTTAGGGCACATGCCTGGGTTTTGGTCTCAGTCCCAGGTAGGAGGCAGCCAATTGATGTTTTGCTCTTACATTGATGTTTCTTTCTCTCCTTTCTTCTCCTCTAAAGACCAATAAAAAAATGTTTCAAAACATATATATATATATTAAAAACTTGAAACCATTCAAACTTATTTCAGTATATATGAAATGTATAAGTTAATAGATTATATTTCTATTTCTAGTATAATCTATATATATAAAAGCCTAATATGCTAACTGTCCCTCCTCCATCCGTCTGACCAGTCGCTATGACACGCACGGACCACCAGGGGGCAAATGCTCAATGCAGGAGCTGCCAAGCTGCAGTGACTTGGCAGTGGTGGTTCGGGCGACGCACCTCCGAAACCAGAGAGGACAGAGCCCGATTCCTCTCGGGGCTGCGCAATTCCACCTTTGGCCATGGGTTATGATGTTGCTGGGGTACTATCGGCCTCAAATCTGGTTTACTGCACACTTGCATTTGTGTCCCACAGCCTGTACGACAGCAACTTTGCAGAGTGCCCTCTCGTATTCCGGGACCCCTTGGGGGATGTCAGAGAGCCAGTAACACGATCCCTGCAGGCCAAGCTGAGGGACCCCACCTGCTGGAGGGACCCTGCTCACTCCACAGATGCCTCTGAGCCACTGCGCCACCCCAGGTGCAGCCTGCCAGAGAGGGGTCACGGGAGGTTGGCTCCAGGGCAGGTCCTGCCCCTCTTGTCCAATCGCTCCCTGCCAGCCACCTTCTAATTAACTTCCTTTCAATGTGCACATATTCTTGCGCCAGGCCACTAGTTAAAGTATAATTAAAGTTAATGTAATATATATAGTTTAAATTAAAATAAAATTTCGGCTGAAACCGGTTTGGCTCAGTGGATAGAGCGTCGGCCTGAGGACTGAAGGGTCCCAGGTTCGATTCCGGTCAAGGGCATGTACCTGGGTTGCGGGCACATCCCCAGTGGGAGATGTGCAGGAGGCAGCTGATTGATGTTTCTCTCTCATCAATGTTTCTAACTCTCTATCTCTCTCCCTTCCTCTCTGTAAAAAATCAATAAAATATATTTAAAAAAAAATAAAATAAAAATAAAATTTCGCTTCACCTCTTATATGCTAAAAAAAGCTGTTAGATTATTGCATAAAATTTTTTAAAAATCTTAGTAAGTTTTAAAACCATCTAGTCAGTACATATGTATACATTAATTTTATATAATCTCATTCACAATAGAAATAATTGTATATTCTCTTTGTTGCCACTCAATAGTACATTGTAGCTTTGACCATGTTGTTACACAGTCTCTATAATTATTTTAATGGCTGCATAACATTCTACTATGTGCATATACCATAATTACCAGGAAATGTCTAATGTTTAACTATCATTGCTCATTTTTTTAAGGGTAAAGGGCACAGCAGACATATGATTGCTGAAGCACAACTGAAAATATTACCTTTAACATAAAAGCATCAATAAATACTTACACCATTATAATAAGAATATGGTAAGGTTTTAAACAGCCATTTCTATTTCATTACCTGTAATGCCTTTTGAACTTCTAACTTTGTGATTTAGTTCACTGCATATAGTTTATAAAAAGCAAATTAAAACCACCAAGTCAGAGTTGTAGGAAACACTTTTTTAACAGAGAGAGACTGTAAAATTACTAAGTATAACTGTACTTTGCTTAGGCTCTGCTCTCTTATTTACCTGAATAACTTCCAAGTCTTGGAGCATTGTTGTCTCCCCCATCATAGAAGTCCAGAGAGTCCCAGTTATGTTCTGTAGCGAAGCTGACAACTTGTACCTGTGAAATAGTAATTACTGTTAAGAATACATATTTCTAACAAAATAGCTCAAAGCCTGGATCACATCACTTTGGCCCTTCATAAAAGAAATTTAACAGAACTGAACACCATTATGGCACTGGCCCGCATGAGCCTTCTGTCATAAAAAAGGCCTATGGGGCATCTAGCAGTGGTCACTATGGATATGAGACTGAGTTTGTCTCCACCTCAGAGCGCTCACTTTATTCAAAGCTTTGCGTTAATCTAATGTCTCAGTGCTAGGATCCCAATGCATGTTCCAGATGATTGGTTAACTTCTATTCTTGGAGTTTAGATTCTTGTCACTGATTGAGTTTTTTCATTTTCTTTAGCTAAGAGGAAACAACCAGACTTGTTGCCCACAAGTATGTAGGACCTTATAATAAAAACTGTCCTAGAATTATCCTGGATACTTATATTTCCTTTATTTGCATAACCTTTGTTCAATTTCCTGCCTTTTTTAATTAAAAAAAATTCCTCATCAAATTATTTTATTAGGTTAATTAAACA
Organism: Myotis lucifugus; assembly: GCF_000147115.1. Lineage (NCBI taxonomy): Eukaryota > Metazoa > Chordata > Mammalia > Chiroptera > Vespertilionidae > Myotis > Myotis lucifugus. The sequence goes on from NW_005871065.1 coordinate 2,591,742, forward strand.
GCTTAATGATGATTCATTTTGTTAGGTACCCTTCTAGAAAATATTTCAAGTTTTAAATGAACTTTCCATACATCAAACAAAATTAACCCTACACAAAAGTTTTAACATTATTATCCCTTGTGCACATAATTAATAGTCTCAATATACACGACCAAAATGGTACTTTGTAATTGATTTATGTACATCTTTTATTTTATGAATGGAATGGTAATAACTAAATCACTGTGAAAGTCCGTAAGTTTGATAAGGGAAATGCTGGAGTATAATCCTCTCAGTGTCTTAAATTTTATTTAAAGAAAGAGCATGTGTTACTTTGTTGCACTTCAGTTGGCACAGCTTGAGCTTGGCAAGAACCCACAGGACCCTCACCACGGTGGATCTTACCTTTCTCTTTGGTTATCACATATTTTATAGTTTTGGAGCAGGGAAAGGAATAACTATGAAAATTCATTTATTTTATTTAGCTAAAATATGTATAGATGTGAGCACGACACATTCACTAAATAATTATAACAATCACATTCATTAAAAATGTCCAATCCACAAAATAGCCCCTCGCCATTCTTCCATTCAAGTGAATGCTACTCCTTCCATGGGGTGAGTGCCACCTGGCAGCACATACCCTGCCTGAGTGACAGGTATTATGCCCACTGGCAATGTTCCAGGACAGGAAAAAGACCAGAATTAAAGCCACATGATTGTAACATAATGACCACCTCCTTAATCTATGATCAAATCTATCTGAGTTTTCTTTCCCTTCAATTCAGGAAGAGCAAAGATCACATTCAGCTTTAACAGGATTCCTGCAGGAATTGACATTTAAGGTAAGCTAAATGTACTGTGAGATTTTCCTCCAAAAAAAAAAATTCATTCAGTTAGTAAAAATGTAGAGAAGTCAAGCCATGAGGTGGATTTAGTGAACCATTAATAATCCAATTTAGCCACAGTAGAGGGAATTTACATAAAAGGAAATATGCATGCAAAGTTTGGAAAAATAGAGAAAAGTTAGAGTAGAGCTTGGTGGATTAATAAAGGAGACTTTAGAGTTAGAATGCCTGAGTTTGCAACTTCCTGCTCCCTCTACTCTGGAGCTTTTGCAAGAATCTCTAGGGTTTTATTGGCATGTCGCCCTGGAAGAGTAGTTACGCACTATGCCTTAGATGACTCACATAAATCATTCTCATCAAGGTACCTGATTCATAACTTTGTTGTAAAAATCAAATTACTTTTAGCTTAGGATAGTGCTCAGTTTATATTCACCAAAATAATTATGCAACAGAGTAGTGTATTCCACCAAAGGTTTTAGAGGGGAATAGAGGGAGCATAATCAAGACTGTGCTTTGGAGTGCCGCACTGGGTGAAGGAAATAAAGGTGAAGACAATTTTCATATCTATTGCGGTAGCCTGTGTGAGAAGCAATGAAAGACTAAAGTAGGCTGGAGGCAGGAATAGTAGAAAGAGTTACCCAGTTGTCACATGTGTTGAGATAGGAAAAGTTATTAGATTCTGTATGATTTGAACAGGGGAAGGAAGTGAAAAAAAAAACCCCACACAATTTAAGAGTAATTTATCTTTTTTTTTCCTTATTCATTGAGATCAGATCGGTGATAAGAACAAAAATGTAGACATCTCCAGAAAAACCTATTACCTTGGTGAGAGGAAGAAAATACATTTAATTCTGGTTCTAGATACATGTGCACAGCAGACTAAATAATGCTCCCAAAGACATCAAGTCCACATCCCCAGAGCTTGTGAGTATTGCCTTATACAGAAAAATGTTCTTCCACATTTGATTAAACTAAGGATCCTGAGAGAGGGAGATTGTCCTGGATGATTCAGGTGAGCCCTGAATGTGATCTAACTGATTGTTCTAATAAGAAACATGCCAAGGGAGATCAGACCCAGACAGAAGAGGAGGAGGCAAAGTGAACACTGAGGCAGAACTCAGAGGGATGTAACCAGACACCGAGGAATACAGGCAGCCACTGGAAGTTGGAAAAGGCAAGGGAAGGATTCCCCGCAGCCTGGACAGGGGAGAAGGCTCTCCACTCTCAGCACCATGGTTTCAGCGCATTTAAATAGACTTGGGGCTTTTGGTCTCCAGAACTGTGAGTGAGAGAATACATTTACATCATTTTAAGCTACCAAATTCATGGTAATTTGTTACAGCAGCCACAGAAGATTAATACAATTTGCTACTAGGATTCTGGGCATATCATAAACGTCGTTCAGCATAATAAAGGGTGTGGAAGACACTAGTAAGATGAATGAGGACAAACTATGACAAAAACCAAAGAAGAGTCAAGTGAAAGATATTTTTAAAAGGAGCAACTGATTCAGTGTTTGGAGGTACTTTGCATTAGGAGTCATCGGTCATGGACAATTTTTTAAGGTAATGAATTAGCAATTATTAAAGTCAGATATCCCTCATATAGATATTCAAATCCCATTTGACTTTGTGTGAAATATTATATTAATGGTGATCATTCTATAAATTGAGGCAATTAAGTAACCAATATTTTTTTCTGTGGCTCATTACATAAAGATTGCTCTTTGCTTCATAACTCTGTTACTGTTGAATGCAGTCCTTTTAGAATTCTCCCTTCCATATACTTTGCTAAAATGAACAGGCAAACAAATGAATATCCTTCTTCCCCCCAAACTTCACACACAATATTAAAAGAAAAAATTGATCTATTTGTTGAGGTTATTTCCAAAGGATGCTCAGCATTTCAAATGTTTCTACTCTTCTTTCTACAAACGATTATCCCATTTCATCTCATATAGGGTTTATTGGAAATTCATAAAATTCCTTATTCATACATATATTCAGCCCAACAGAGTAAAATAAAAGCAGCACTATTCCATACCTGGTGTACTAGCCAGGTGGCTTTAAGGTGAAGTTAGTGAAATTTTCAAATACGTTATGTATTACATATGTATGCGTGTATGCAACTGTTATAGAATTTCCTGTGATTTAGTGGTATATTTAAAATTAGCATACTTATAATAGGTTAATTAGAAAAAAGTGCTTGGTAGTCCTTTAGAGAATTTAGAATTATAAGTTCAATATGCTTCACACTCTGTAAGTTTGATAAATGCTTTGCTAAATTTGAAACTGTTTTCCAAAGTGCAATCATTAAACTAAATGCTTTCTCAGTCATTTTACAGTGTCATTTATGTGTGTCCAACTTTGAATAGTGTTTGACTAGAACAAGTGATATATAACATACTTTTTCTGCAGATTTCTTTCTTATTTTTTTAATCCTCACCAGAGGATATTTTTCCATTGATTTTTAGAGAGAATGGAAGAGAAAGGGAAAGACAGAGAGAAATATCGGAGAGAAACACATCGATTGGTTGCCTCCTGCACATGCCCTGACAAGGGCCTGGGCCAGGGAGGAACCTGCAAACAGAGGTATGTGCCCTTGATTGAAATGGAACCCAGGACCCTTCAGTCTGCAGGCTGATGCTCTACCCACTGAGCCAAACCCGCTGGGCCTGCAGATTTCTTATCAGTTCATCATATAGTGTTAACTCCTTAAAATAATCCCAAACTTCGCTGACTGGATAGGTATTCACTGGTTCATTTTCAAAATAGCACTGTGCTATCTCCTGTAACAGACCTGATTACTACCCTCCCGAGCTTACAAATAAGTCATAGCAGTAAAACATGATAGGTGTTTTGACAATGAAAATACAGGAATCTATGAGAACATATGGCATGGGGACTTAATCTTGCCTTAAGTTCATGGCAGGTCTTAACTGTTTCTCAACTAAGAAACTGTTTCTTAGTTGAGACACACAAATAATGATTAAGAGTAGCCAAATAAAAGGAGATTGTAGAGTGTGTTGCAGGCAGAGGGAATAATATGCACAAAGGCCCAGAGGCAAGAGAGAGCTAGGTTTTGATAAAGAACTAAAATGGTGTCAATGGAATAAGCAAGGAATGGACACAAAGCACAAAGAAGTAATCAACTGTGTCAAGGAGTTAACGATATAAAAGACAGGAAATCCAGGCATTGTAAGCAGGAAAGTGATAGTATTAGATTTATATTTTTAGAAGTTACTCTATTTGTCTTATGGGAATAGAATGACAGAGAATAAGAACCTGGGACAGGGATGATGGCTACCAAATCTTAAGGGGTAAAAGTCTGGATGGAAAGAAGTAGACTTACTCTAATTTGTAGAAGACAGGCTGACAGTTTACTGTGAAGAGTAGAGGACAGAGAAAACTCATCAAGATTTCTGGCTTGTGCAACTGAATAGATTTAGGACTCATTCTGAGACAGAGCACACTGGAAAAAAATCCCCAATTTGGATAAAAAAAAAAATAATGAAGTCAATTTTGAACAGGATGAATGTGAGATGCCAGCAAGAAGTTTAGCAGAAAATTTCCAGTTGGACAGTTGGATGGGGCAAAAGTAGATTTACAGTTGTGAGTACACGAAACAGAGTTTATTTTTGTATTATTATTTATTAATTGTCATATTACTAGAGGCCCAGTGCACAAAATCGTGTGCACATAGGGTCCCTAGGCCTAGCTTGCGATCAGGGCCATTTTCCGCCTGCTCGCCAGTTCCTGGCCACCTGCTGCCGCCGCTAGCAACCCAGTTCCCCTTGCAGGCCCTACCCACCCAGCCACAGCTGCTGCCAGCCAGCTGGCTTCCCTCGCAGGCCCCCCACCTCATAGTGACTGGTTGAGAGGTCGTTCCGGTCATTATACTTATGGTCCAGCCTTTTATTATATAGGATTTTCCATATGAACAACTGTAAACCTACTTTTGCCACACTTAGTATAGCATACAGCTTAGGTCAAAGGTTTAGGTTAGATATTTAAGTTTTGAAATCATCATTTATTCAGTCCTTTATTTAAAAAAATGTTTTGGGGGGTACATGGTACAATATACAGATCTTGTAACATAGAAACCTACACCTGACACCTATGACCACGTTGACCAATGTCACCCCAACACATTGCATTTAAAAAATGTTTTCTGATTGTCTATTGTGATTGAGTCCAAGGCATCAGCACATAAGGGCAGTAGGGGCCATAAACACAGACAAGGTGGCAGAGAGAGTGGTGTGAGGTGAGATGAACAAAGGCCATGGAAACTCCCACACATTTGAGGAGTTGAAGAGGAAGAGGAGGCCCTGTTCCTAGGTGTCCAAGCAGAAGCTATAGCTATAGAAAACAAAACAAAATCCAATCGAGCACTGGTACTATGGAAACTAAGAAAAGTGTTTTAAGAGTGAGGGGAAAATCTCAGGACAGAATGTTACCTGCAGAATAAACAGGAGGAGCAACACAACGGATTCAATGCGAGTCCTCAGTGATCACTGTGCAAGTGGCTCACTTAGAGCAGTGGGTGCTGAAGCCACATTGTAGGGACTAGAAGGAAAATGCCAGTGTTTTTATTATTTTAGGATGAGATAGGAATGGACAAGATGATGTTAATATAGAAGATGCTTTAGATTAATCTTCAGAGTTAGATGACATAGTAAATGTTTTTATGAAGATTCTAAAAGTATTATCTCATTTCAGATTCCCTGTTCCTAAATTTTTTCTTAAAATCCTTGTTAATTTTACCGCTAATAAGACAGGATTGATTGGTTATCTCCAATTTTATAAATTGGCCATAAAGTGGTAGCACAGTTAATCGGAATATAAGGTTAGATCCACAACCTTTTGATTTTTAATACCTTTAAAAAGACTGAACATATGTGTTTTATGTTTTCTCATTGGTTTTCTGACCTATTTAACTCCTGACACCTGTCAAGTAATTTTTTGAATTTTCTGAAATATTATAAAGGTAAAGCCAAAAATAGTAAATCTTTTGCTATTGCTCAGTGCATGCCTTAGAAATGGATATGGTTGCAATTTTGATCTGTAGCATAGGGGAGAAAGTCTGCTGGAAGGTTTCTTGAAAGTTGTCTTAACCACTGTAAAGGTACATAAGACAGAGACGTATGACTCTGGGCATTGGACAGTGCTATGCTGAGGGCTGTCCCAGCCATCTCAAGGCCATAAGAAAGGAAGCCCAAGAACTAAGCCAACAGGCTAAGGATGGCAGGGCAGGAGATGGAAAACACCTGGGTCAAGAATGATACAATGGAACCTTTAATATATATATAAAACACCACCTTGAATTACCTTACCCCAAGGTTACATATTCTGCAGAGCAATACATTTTTCTTATTGCTTTTGCCATTTTGCATTGTCCTTCTGTTACTTGTAGGTGAAAAAAATTAATAACAAGTACTTTTCTATTAAATTCAACCATGTCAGTCAAAAGGCTATACCTTTAGCAATAATGTATGTCCTGTCATCTCTGAAAAGATTAATTTCAAATACACAATGAGAAGAAGACATTTTTAAATATCCTTACTTGGATGCCGGCTCCCTCTGGCACTGTGATCTTCCATACACAATTCAGATTGTTGTCATAAGGCTCGGGGTAACCAGGAGACAAAATTGTCCCTTTGCGCTTAGTTAAAATTCCTCCACAAGGCACTAAAAAGTAAAGCAGTCCAGGTGAGGAAGTGAATTCTGACGCAGAAGATTGAAATAAGACTAAAGGTCAGACCTATTATCTTGGACAGATGCTAGACTTGCCAGTACAACCAAATCATGCTGTTTTTTTTAAAATTCACAAGAACAATATACAATAAATCTTCCTATATCACAAAAACTTGTAGAATTAATAGGACACATTAATGGATAACCTTACAATTCCATATCTAAAATCATATAATTAACTCAATAACAAGCATGCCATTTATAGTACATTACTAAAGAGTACATTGACACATTCACATTAAAAGATTTTCATATCTAGATACAAATTTTTTGAAGAATTATTTTATATTTGTTACCTTTCTCTTCATGCATCCTATGAGAGTAATAGCATCCTTTGAGGAGTGATGATGATAAGGATTATGTTACCATCATAACATTTATAAAGAGCTTACTATTTGCCAGGCACTCTTACAAGCACTTTATATATTTTACCTCATTAAAACCTCCCAACAATCCAATGAGGTAGGAGCACATATACTCCCCATTTTACAGCTGAGGACACTGAGTCAGGAAGAGATTAAATAACTTGTCCAACATCACACAGTTTATAAGAGAAAGAGCCTGGATTTGAATCCTGGTAGTTTGACTCCAAATTCTATGTTCGTCAGTGAAAGGAAGATACTCGGTATGACTGTGCCAGTCCGGTTGTTGCCAGAACAACCATTATATAAAAGAAGAAGTATATGGACCTGCTCTAAAGTTTTTTTTTTTTTAAAAAAAAGAGTTTCTATCAAAGGTATTAATTTTAAAGCAAAATTCTCATACAACTTGTAGTATCAGCTTGGTTCGGGGCATGTCCTAATTTACAATTTTAAATATAGTGTGATGTTGGGAATGTTCCTTAAACTCTCTGAAACTCAGGTTCCTTGTCTGTGAAATGGCAGTATAATTGTTTCCTGAAGGCTTTTGTGAAAATATAGCATGATAGTTTACATAAATAAGCTAGTATATTACTTAGAAGACAGAAAGAAGTCAATAAATCATATTTCCTTTTGCAACTATTATTATTTTTTAATGCTTTTGTTGATTTTTAGAAAGAGAGGAAGGGAGAGAGATGAGAGAGAGAGAGAGAGAGAGATGAGAGAGAGAGAGAGAGGCTGCTTCCTACATGCCCCCTATCTGGGGTCAAGTCCACAACGCTGGCATGTGCCCTGACTGGGAATCCAATCTTTGACCTTTTGATGCATGGGACAACTCTAAACCAACTGAGCAGGGTCCAACTATCATTATTTTAGTTACCAATAACATTGTTATCCTAGGGCAGTAGTTCTCAACCTTCCTAATGCTGTGACCCTTTAATACAGTTCCTCATGTTGTGGTGACCCCCAATCTCATTGTTACAAATTGAACATAATTAAAACACAGTGATTAATCACAAAAACAATATGTAATTATATATGTGTTTTCCGATGGTCTTAGGCGACCCCTGTGAAAGGGTCGTTCGACCCCCAAAGGGGTCGCAACCCACAGGTTGAGAACCACTGTCCTAGGGCATTTGTCCTAGTGTGGCTCTAATGGTGAGATATCAAAATATATCTTTTGTAATATGTTTTACAAAGTTAATAGTACAGTACAGTGACACTTCCAAAGTCAAATGCAAAAACCTAGGGTAATTACTCAAGAGAGTGCTGGCAAATTTTTTTTTTTTTAATAATGTTGGTGTTGATTTTAAATGAGATAATGCTTAATAGTGTGCTTCATACAAATGTTAATAATTGCTATTATATTTTACAACTTTTTCATGGATGGGTGGATGGATGAATCAATGAATCAATGAATGAGGGTTTAGATCCTGTATATATTTCTTCATCTAGTTCTTTCACATTATAAGCAAAGATGATATAGACAGGTGTTGTCATGGAGCCAATGCAAATAAAGTAGTTCTTTCAGAGTCTCTAAAGAACTTTGAAAAAAACAAACCCAGATAAGAGTAATGGAATAAGCAGCTGGTTAAAGACTCTTTGCCTAAGGCTAGTAAGTGGCAGGCTCAGGGACTTTTCAAAAGAGACCTCCACTACAAATACTTATGCCTAAGGCCATATATTGCAAGAGCTATTAGTGGCTGCAGGGGGTTATTTGAATCACAGAGGCTCAGAGAACTTCAGGTTTTATGAGACTAAAAAATTTAAGAAATCTGAAGCATACAAGGTCAAATTTGGAAGATGAAAACTCAGTCCTCAACATAGTTTTCAATTTTAAATTTGTTCCAACTCCAATGTTCTTATCAAAATATTACTGTACTGTATTGCAATTTACTGGAGAATGGCTTGATAGAACAGATTTGTATATGATTATTAAATTTTATTTACATACTGGTATTTAAATGTGTGTATCCCCTAACTTAGTACCTGACCATTTTAACTATAAGCACAGCTTGCATAACATGCCTAATGGGGCTGCTTTCCAGTCAACAATTTAATTCCAGTATGTCAGTTTAAGCAATATTATGGAAGATTTTATTGTGTTTTAATATGGTAGGAAAAAAAAGAAGTGTTGATAGCAGTAATACGAACTGTGAAACTAAAACAATACAATTGAGATGGAAATCATTAAACATATACAAAACTATTTTTTTTTCATTTCAATTGGATGCTCATTTGGCTTAAGTTGTTAACTGGAGCATTTATTGAACAGTAAAGGCTGAGAAAATACAATAATTATGCATAAATAAATTGTCAAATAGTATATCTAAACTATAAAGTATAGATAGAGAATTTTTTCTCTCTCAAAATAAAATTACACATACAATGTATAAATCTACTGTTTGTGTTTAATCTGTGTACTAGAGGCCCAGTGCATGAATTTGTGCATGGATGGGGTCCAGCTGGCCCACCCCAATCGGGGCTGATTGGGCCAGGCTGGCCAGGGGGAGGGGTCGCGGGTGGTTGGCGGGCCTCCTGGGGGGAGGGGACGCAGACGGTTGTCTGGCTTCCCCACCCCCTGGTCAAACTCCTGGTGGAGGAGGCAATTTGCATATTAGCCTTTTATTATATAGGATCTTTTCTAGGGATTCTCAAAGGAGCATGAATCTTAAGATGGTTTGTAAAGGTCTAAGCAAGCAAAGTGAGCAAGAACATCACCATGTGGTAAAAGGCTGAAATTAAAAGGCCTGGGCCCTGGGGGGATAAAAAGAGGGGGCATCTGTAATAATTTAAACAATAAATATAAATTGAAAACACACAAAACAAATGAAAAACAACCCATAGACCCTGGACTCAAGAAGTTGGCCAATTGTTCTGAGGAAACAGAGAGAAGCTAGGCAGATAGGGGCGAGACCACAGGAAGGGAAAACAGAACCAGGAATCCAGCAGGTGGAGTTACTAAGGCACCCCAACTAGGCAGGGAAGGAGGGGTGCATGCAAAAAGGCATAAACTTTTTAAAAGGACCAATCAGGAGCTAGCAAGGCTGTCTCCACCCCCAAACTAAAAGTGCTTCCTCTTGCTGCTCCCTTCTCCCCAGCACACAATGGGTTCCTCACCTTCCTGTGGTGGGGAGCACATGGTTTATGGCCATGTGGACCTCCACACATGGACTAATAGGTTTTAATTCCCATGGATACTCTTAATAAACTTTGGCTCCACTAACTGTTTTTTGTCCTTGACTTCATTCTTTGACTTCACAAGACAGTGAACTCAGACTCAACATCCCATATTTTGGTTTTAGTTTGACCTCAACAAAAATTCAGGAAATAACAGTTCTTTGTTAAAAATCCAATCATTAAACTAATGTGTAGTGAACACTAATTATGTGCCAGACAGATCCTCTCTCAGTTGAGTAGAAAAACAATATAGCGGCAAGGGAAAGGTCAAGAGTATTAAACAAAATTTAAAAACTATATAATATAGTGAGTTGTTGCTGTAAAAAAAAAGCAGGCTAAGGACGAAGAGAACAAACAGAGGATGGACAGCAGAATATTATTTTAACTAGGATATCCAAGGAAAATAACGACGTAATTCAGTAAAACCAAAAAAATCTCAAGGATGCATGTACCAAGGAAAAGAAATACAAAGTTCAAATGCCTTGAGAATGTCCATATTTCATCCATTAACAGATACTGAAAATGAACACAAATTATAGCTAATACTTTAATATCAATCTATGATAACTCTGTACTCAACTCATATTTGAATCTTTAAGACATAAGCTTTTTATTTTTTGAATATTTTAAGACAACAAATTTCAGTCAGAATATTTGAATCCAAAAATATTTATAGTTAAAAAATAGAAATGCAAAGTATATCTTCACTTATGAAAGGTGAGCAGTTGGACCAAATGGTAAAACCTAAACTGAGCCATCATCTAACTGTCATTTGGAATCATCGCCTTTCTATTTCTTGTCTCACACAGGTCCCGTATGTCCTTCTGTTAGTATTCAGTTTTCTATAGGGTGAAACATTTTTTAAGTGGTATAAGGTAATATGTCCTTTTCATGTGATCTTGGCAGGAAATAGAAATCATCGGATACAATTTCTATCTCTAGGTATGTACTTTCAAACCAATGAAAATTGAAAAGTGGTCTGTTCTATGTTTAAAGACGCTCCATAGATGCAGTGGCAAGTTTCAAAAAAAGCCCAGGGACCTACAAAGAGATGGGTTTTTGACAGAGAGATTGTAATGGTTCCTCAGTATGTTATCTGTTGACCTTAATGTAGAAACTGTGACTGAAACCATCTAGACAGAGGACAGTACATTAGCATTTACTCCTAAATTTGAATATCAGCCATAGATTTGCATAATCTTTCCTGACTGGTAGAAGCACCTTGCTGAGATGAATCCAATATTGAATGCTATAAAAAAAGTTATTCAATGATGTAAAAAAAAAATTCCTTTTATTAACATGGAATTTTACTTCTGATGGCAAAATGGATATGTTTGACATACAAAAAGGCTTTATAATAATCATATAGGAGTTTTACTCTAAACAAAAATAGTTTATGTTTTAAAAATTTAGAATTTTTATTCTCTACCTTCACCTTCCAAAATATTGTTTTATTTCATTTTTCTTTCCTCTTCCTAAAATATTCTTTCATTTTCTTTTTTTCCTTTTTCTTTCATATCAGCGCATTTCTCCCCTCTATCTTCTTCTTTTTCTTTCTACTCCTATCTCATCATCATATCTTTGTGCATAAAAGAAATTTCCTTGGATAATGTAATGTTTAAATTTTGCAGGGTTAGAAAAACACAGAGTACAAACCATTAGTTAAATATATATTTTCAAGGCCAATTAGAATTGTAGTGATTGTTATTGTAATTTTAACTTTATTTTTAACCCTTGCAAGCAATAAAAACAAACCAAATATGATTATATGCATATTTTTAAAATCTCTCCTTTTTAACTATTTGTTCTTGAATGCAGCAACTGATGGAAAGAAATTTCTGTCTCTCTAAATAGCTTATTGTAATAAATAATCATTATAATTCTAAAAAAATTGTCATGGTATTTCCTCTAAAATATTTATAGTTAAAAATAAAAATGCAAAGTATATTTTTACTTATGTAAAATTTTCTTAAAAATTTTAAGTGTAAAGGAAAATATTATATTCACGGAATGCTAAATTAGTAGAATTGGAAAGAATGACACAGATACCATGCTTCAGCCCTTTCCAAGATGCAAAATCTTCTGTGAAACATAAATTTTAAATATCATAACTTTAAAGTGTTATTAAATCAACCTATCAACAAATAAAAATCAATAATATCAAATACTTTATCAACACAGCATATAAATTCTATATTTCAGATCTCATAGCTTTAGAATCTCCTGATTCTATGGTGGAGGATTTGGCAACAACAAAAGCAACTTAATTTTAGAATGCATGCTAGGTTCCAAGAACTCTGCCAAGGCTTTAAATCATCTAATAGCCACAATAAACCTAAGGAAAGTCCTCTTTTTTTTTTTATTTTTATCCATATAGGAATCGAGAATCAGGTTATGTAAATTTTCCAGGATTATGTAGTAACTCACTGCTCTTCAGTGTCACAATAAAAGCCTAGACTATTACCCAAGACTTAATTAACCCTATTCTGAGAACCTACTATACTTCCCAGCTGTTAGGATTTTTTTCAATTTTACATGATTCTTTACAACTTTACCCCATTAATTAGGACATTAGCATAAGTATACAAACAGATCTGTTAAAGAGTAACTCACAGCATTACATTTCAGTACCTATACCACATATGTAGGTACTTTAATAAGCTCCTGTGATCTTTAAAAGACATGCAAATTCTTTACATATTGGCATAGAATTCTTTAAATAAACTTTTAAAAATGAAAAAATAATATTTATTTCAATAATCCCTTATTAGGAGCATTCAAATTCTATTATTGGAAATATGATGTACATTTTATCCATATAAATCAATAAGTGAGGAAACTTTCCAGCTAATTCAAAACAAACTATTTTTCATTGATTGTAGCATACCCCAATTGCATCAAATATCCACTCTAACTTGCAAATTTAGGTACATTATAACCAATAAATAATTAAAAATCAATGTATAACTATAAGATCTGAAATAGAAATACTAAAAGATGCAAGATAGCTAATTTTGATATAAAGTATGTACAGTGACAAAGCATAGAAATTTACTACTCACCAATACAGGTGGGTAAGGAATCATTCCACTGGGCCAAAGAATTGGGCACTGTATCACACCTAATTGCAATGGATCCATGGAGAATATATCCTGGATTGCATTCAAAAAGAACCAATGAACCAACAGCAAATTCATTGCCAATCCTTCTTCCGAATCTTGGTTCAGGCACAGAACTGCACTGTGTAGAACTTGTTCTAGGAACAGCTGCATACAAACAATTATTGATTTTAACTTCATATTAAATACATACTTAAAAATGTAGCTTTTTAAGAAGATTTCAAAGAAATCTCCACTTTTTATCAAAACTTCAATTAAAAATTTGAATACATTTCTAAAAGTTTTAAAATTAATACAGAATACAATACAACTTAAAATGAATATTGTCATCAAGATCTTTTAGTTAAAAATATTTTGCTTCATTCCTTTAAACATCAACTAAAGTATTTTTCTATTTTTTGTTTTACCAAACTCTTATTAATATAGCAAAGTAGTATGAGTTATATATTTCAATTTTTGGGGTGATCACTGAATGATATATTTTTCTTTTTAAACTGGTATACCGAGGTCCAAAAATACATGCCAGATTACATGAAGTAATGTCACAATTTTTTTCAGTAGTTGTTTCTTAAAAACATAGGTTTGAAAAAGAAAACACAACACTTTATTAATTTCATAGCATGTTTATAAACGTAGTGCTCAAAACATGTTTGTTATTGATGAATACTATAACTACATTCAGACTAAGCAGAAGTCAGACAGATTAACAACAATAGAAGTTTATCTTTTAGTAATCGTACAACATCAAATGTGAAATTGCTCTTAGAATTATTATGTCCTTTAATTGTGAGGGTGTTTTGTTTTGTTTTATTTTTTTGGTTTAGTAAAATAGAATGATAACAGGATGTTTTTTCTTTTTAAAACACATACAGATGGGATTACAGAGTTTGACAACAGCCCAAAAAATGATATGATGAAATCCAAATAGATTGATTCCTTTTATGTGATTAAAGTAAAAGTAATTCAACTTTTAATAGTGCCTTTAAAATTCATAATACCCCACATTGTTTACACAGGGAATACTATTAAAAATAAGATAGTGTAATATAACCAATATTATAAATGGACTAAGAGGGCTTAATAAAAATATCAAATCACAAATGATTATAATTTTTAAGAAAGTTCAAGATACATTTGAGAATACTACATGATCACATATAACTAAAACAAAATATTTCAAATAACTCAATTTAGGTTAATGATAATATAGAAAATTGTCCATAAAAGGTGAGAAAAACTGTGTAAACCGATGTTCAATTGCACAAAAATATTTAGTAGCCATGAAGAACATTTGAATTTTCCTGAGAATGAGAAACTAAAATGTTTGAATGAAGTGATGAGTTCCTTGGCATATCTAAGTACATCAGCACAGAATTTTGTACAATTCAATTTAGAGATCTAGACTATGAGCAAAATAGATTATGCAGAAACTAAAGAATTATCAGAAAAAAATAAGTGTTTTGAAAACAATATGTTGGAAGAAAGGAAAATCATACTATTAACTTGAGAATGATAATGAAAGCAAAAGGTATTTTTTTACTTTGGTCAAGGTAATAGTGCTATAGTGATGGGGAAGGAACAGAGAAAAACTGTTAAAATAAAACAACTTTTATCTCTCCTATATGATTATGAGGATCTGATCGTTCAATAACTCTGAACACAGCATGGAAACCGAAATCATTCCTTAGTGTGTTTCTAGGCTACCGGGTCACTTACCTTGATAAACAAAGTGAAATCCCTTAGCTGTTATTGGTCCAACTGAAGTAAATCGAATTGTGATCTGATTACCTGAACTCAGTGGAAGTGATTCTCCTACTCAACAAAACAAACACTAAGATATCATAAATAATTTCATTCAGTAAACCTAACAAATTATATTTACACTGTCATTTGAAAATGTGAATCTATGTTCTATCAAATTACGTCAATATATCCTACCACTGACAATATATTTTCAATGGGTTCAGTGTTAATTGTAACTTTTTACTGGCAGGCTTTCATTACATTTTGAAACATATCGCCTCATTCTTTAAAGAATCCTTAAATATTTTATATTACAATAAACACCAGAAACTAAGAGACTAAATATTATATTTACTTGATTACAATCCCAGCAAATGGTTGTATTTGTCTCAAGCATTTGATTTACTATTAATTGTGTTTCTATTTTTTTAAAAAGAAATAACGAGTAATTCTAGTTCCAGTTTACTTTATCTCTAATATGGATGACATAAATCTCAACTTTCACTACAATATCAATCAAAGTCAGTCTTTAATCAATAACTGATGCATGGCAGTGCTATTAAAGGATACCTGAATGGGATCCTGAGAGGGAAGATAACAGAGAAGATTGCTGAGTTGGCCCATCATACACCTCAACAACATCGTGGAGTGATGTCTGGAAAAATACAAACTGGCCAAACACCACTGATCAACAGGAACCAGGAGAAGCAAACAAATCACCAACCATCCAAAAACAAAAAACAAACAAAAAAAAATAGAAAGAGGAGGAGAGAGAGAACAAAGTATTACAATATAATAGTCATCTTTCTTCTACCTTTAACAAAAGGATAGGTGCCAATTGATTGATATGCCTGACACATTTATTTCAGGTCATAAAAGTAATGACCATGGCCTAAAAGCAATAAGGTTTTAGGAAGGTTATTTAAAAAATAAATAAATGGAATGTGTATAACATTTAATTTAGATCAGAAACCATACGGTTGGTGATTAATGCTTTATAAAAACTAATTTTTTAAAATTTTCCCATTGGTATTTTGATTTTTATCACTTTGTGACTCTCTTCTCTTTTTCTAATTTTTTTTTCTCCTCTTTTATGTGAGATAGACAAAGTTTTAATTTGGGGAAACTTTTTTGCATATCGCTTTTAAAATACTATCCCATTAAGTTTCACGGAAAAATATCAGTAAGATACGTTTCAGGTATAGTGTTTGATCCACATTTATTGTTAAACTTCTGCCAAAGTAAATAAATTCTATTTATTATGCCTTAGTAATTGAGATATTATACAATTTTCTAAAGTGGTTGCATTTTCATGGTAAGTACAGATCTGAAGTACTTACCAAAGGAGCTTTATAAGTGTCTTTTTTAAACTTAATTTCATACTTTTTCTTAAATTCTATACTAACTTCATGTGCAGAAACTACCCAAACTATAACTTCAAATATCCTGTTCCAGAAGAGAAATCAGCTTGTATTTTGTGTTTTTTTTTTTAAAAAAAAGGATAATAAAATTTATTCGTAAAACATTGCTTAGGTAGAAATACTGTGGGGTTGAAAAGAGCATGATTTTTCTTAAAAGTTTGATAATGTAAAAGCAAGGTAACTTTTAATGAATTCAAGATCACATTACTGTAATTAAACTATATGGTGTAATATATATATATATATGTATATGTTATAAAGTTCTTCATATTTTACACCTTAAATCAAGGTTATGGTCCTCCTGTGGTGGTTCTATGAAAACAGGCTACTTCATTGGAAGCATGCTGAGTTTTGCATATGAACAGAACACACACACAAATACTGTATACAAAGCTATCCTTATTTTATTTTATTTTTGGGCCTGCTAAAATAAGCTGGTAATCTCAGTCCACTTCTTTGTGGGGTAAAAGAAGATGAACAGTTTCTGAACACTGAAGTGCTAAATTTCATAAATAATCCTTCTTAAGCCATTTCCTAGAAGTCATGAAAGCAAATTTATATTTCTACCTAATCATATATATGTAGTCAATTATGTTAATAGTTTGCAAGTCATATAAAACATTGTCAGTTCAGACCTTTTTAAAATATCCATATTTTGGTCTACCAAATCCAAGCTCTTTCAAAAATACTCCAAAAGTTATTAACACAGTTTTTGTTTTCTTTTTTTCCATTTGTTTAGATTGGTGTTTGGATGATCTGCTTTCAAATGTGTCTTTAAAAGTTTCTATTATAATTGCAGACATTGCCACTGTCTTTCCATATGCAGGGACTACCACAGGGACTTCGCTAAATCAAGTAGACTGTGCAACAAAGCCCTTGACAGATAACATTCTTTCTTTACATCTTTTTGGAAGTCATTAGAAAAAAAATTAAGGTTCAACATCTTTACTCTTTATACCTAAATATCTCAACGTTCCATTAGGAAGAATGTCCAATTTCCAAGCAAACTGCTACATTTACAAACAACATCTAAAACAACCAAACTACACAGTGATCCAAGAGCTTTTTCTAAGGAAAAACAAAAAACAAGCACAAAATATCCTTCTTTTTACTTTTGTAGGCTCTTGTTCTCAATTGTTATTTCTCTACCAATACACCAGAGTTTTGTACCACCTGTAAATTGAGTATGTAGACCCAGCATGTCAAACTCGCAGCCCACGGGCCACATGCCTTGTTTATTTGGCCCGTGTTAGCCTTTGAGTTTGACATGCTTGTTGTAGACTATAATATTTAACAATATAGCAATTAACGCCATTTATTTGTATTACTAGAGGCTCAATGCACAAAATTCATGCAAGGGTAGGCTTTCCTTCCTCCAGCTGCCAATACCAGCTTTCCTCCGGCTATCAGCACCTGGGACCCGGGCTTCCCTCTGGCTGCTGGAACCCGGGACATGCAGGCTTCCCTCTGGCTGCCAACACCCAGGACCTGGGCTTCCCTCCAGCTGCTGGCAGCTGGGCTTCCACCAGCTGCTGTGTCATTTGTTTTCTCTTATCCCCAACCTAGGAGTGCTTTAGAGCAACTCTCAAGTCATATCCTTTTCCCATAAATGCTTATCTCTAATAGATAAGGACTTAAAAAATAAGCACAGTGAAGTTACCATATCTAAAAAAACAAACAGATAAAAAAAAACCACACAAAAAAACTAACAATGTCTTTCTATCATTTAATAACCATTTCTTGATTGCATTTCCAGATTTTTCTCCCCAGAAAGGTATTTTTAGAGTTGCTTTGATCAAATCAGGATCCAAACAAAGTTCATACATTTCATTTGGTTGCTATGTCACTAAAGACTTCTAATGTATAGAATCCCTAACCCCCATCTTATTTTTAATATCATATACTTGTGGGAAAATATGGGCCTTTTAAAGTTAGGGGAACTATAATAAGAAACAACTCAACTAATTGAAATTTTACTACCATCTAGTTTTTGTTGACAGTTAATTTTATGAAGTTACTACTATACAGCAAGTAATTTTCTCTTGAGGTGAGAGGGCTGCTATGCGGTCATGGTTCCTAATCCCCTTAAGCCCCACTTCAATCAGAGCAGTGTAATTTCCCACTGTTTCATTTATAGGACTTTCGCATACAATTCAGCATTAAGCCTGGGTTCAAATTCTTGCTTCCACCATATTCTTAACTATCTTCTGTATATTGCCTCCTACACATGTCACATTTTTTCTGTAGGCACAGCACCACGGAACCCTCAACTCCCCAAGTTCTACGGCCTAAGAGCTCTTTAATTGGCAGACTTTATATCTATTTTAGGATGGCAGATGAAGGGGTTTATCACAGGACAACATTTTTTAAAAGTTTCTCAATAAAATATTACCAGGCATCTCTTTGATTTGGGCTCCAGTCTCACCATATTGAGAATCACATTTGTACATTTTCATAAGAGAAGAAATTCCAAAGCTACTTATTCTTAATATAGATGCAATTCTACTACGCTCTGAGATTTAGTTCCCTGAACCCATGTTTGTTAGAAATGTGAGAGAATTTGCTGGTGCTAGAAATTTAGAAAATCGAATACCTCGTAATTCATTTATTTACTACATAAATAAAAATTATATTTGAAAAATCCCAAAATTATAATGCTAACTAGTTACCATTCATTGAACTGTTACTCGGTATAAGGATGCACACTAAGCTCTATATATATCAGCTGGATTGATCCTTAAAACATCTCCATTTTAAATATGAAACATACTGAAACCAGTAAGGCAAAAAAAAAAACTATCAAAAATTACAAAATCGGGAGGGGAAGAGATAAAATTTGAATTCATGCAATCTGATTTATCATGAACCTGGTCTCTTAACCATTACCCTATGGAGCATACATGGAAGGATCTTAAGATTTTAAAATGCACACTCTCATGGAAACAGTATACAAATGATAGGTGCCCAGATGAACTCACAAAATCAATGTGACCTGAAATCAGTGTAATTCATGAAAACAACAGAATGTTTTAACTGGACAAGAAATTTCACTATCATCTGGTTCAATTACTTGTTCTAGAAATGAGATAACTGAGGCTCAAAAAGGTTGAATAATTGATTTGTAACATCAATCCCATAGGAAGGTGCATTCTAAGCTCCAACTAGAATAGCAAGAAACATACCCCAGCAGGATTTGGAATTCACTGGGAGAAGAGAGTTTAAAGCCCCTGACACACATGCAAACATTGCTTAGTCTTATTTTGCCTGAACTGTTACACTCAAATATGTCTAAGTTGATCACTAAGGTAGAGAAATGGGAAAAAAGTGAAGTCTTTACACTCAACTGCCGTATGTTCATATGTGTAACCTTAGAATGACTGCTCCCTTGTTCTTAATTTAAATTAACACTTTACTTTTGAGGTCCCATTCAATTTTTTTCTGCCTTATTTTCATCAGATTGTGTCTATCCCCACCCCTCACCCCACCTTCAGAGGGTGAAAGCCCTAGGAAGTATTCTGTGATGAAGTATTTAAGTTCCTTGTGTTGTCTAGATATGTCAGAAGCTGTGAGGTGTAAAATAATTTTAAATAATCTAAATTACTTAATAAGCTATAATTCCAATGGAAATAGCTTATATTATATAGTATAGAAGCATTTTACTTACATTTGCAAAATGTATTCATAGAATTGTATAGAGCATTTAGCTGTTAACAGAAGCTGTGTGAAAAATGTGTTTTGGATGGTCTTCAATGGAAAAAATGGTTGCAAATTAATCATTATGGCTCTTAAAGCAGAGGAAGTTAAAATAGCATCACCTTCACTCCTCCCAACTTACATGTAAGAAGAGTTAACTGTTTAAAGCCCTGATCAATGGTACAAATAGAAAAATGGGTTTCAAAAAAACAACTCATCTATTTAATAATTTGATTCTAGTTATCATAACAAAGATAAGAATAATTAATGTTGCTGAAACCGGTTTGGCTCAGTGGATAGAGCGTCGGCCTGTGGACTGAAGGGTCCCAGGTTCAATTCTGGTCAAGGGCATGTACCTGGGTTGCGGGCACATCCCCAGTAGGGGGCGTGCAGGAGGCAGCTGAATCGATATTTCTCTCTCATCGATGTTTCTGACTATCTCTCTTCCTTCCTCTCTGTTAAAAATCAATAAAATATATTTTTTTAAAAAAGAATAATTAATGTTTTAACTAAATATTTTAAAATTAATTTATAATCACATTATAATTATTAGTTAAGACCCTATATATAAGGAAACAGTTATATGTGCATGTGACTAACTTGTATTATGTGTTATTAAATGGTTTACTAAGTTATAGTAACCAGCTTCAAAACACAAATAGAACACTTTTTTTTTTTTCTTCAGTGAAATCTTTTTAGTGAAGCTTTTGTTAGGACTCCCACTGGAAAGCAAGGATATAATATGTAATTCCTTAAAGTTGTTCAACTTCCCACAATCATGTCTGACCTTGATACAAATTACCATCACAGAAGTTTTGCTTCTTTTCACATCTCCATTCTTCTATTTCTTTTTCTCTTTTATTTAATAGGAATTCTATTGTTTAAATATTCTTATAAAACAGTTTTTCAGAATAAGTAACTACATTTTATTTCTTAATTGTTAGTTGTTTTATATTTATTATAGTTAAATAATGCTGGGCCCTAATTAGCAGTAACTATTAAGCAAAGAGAGTACTTCAAAATGGGACTCATATAATTTATTTGATATAATATTTCAAAATAAATAAGACACCCTGCAAGCCATTGGATAGCATGTTGTAAAAGGGTCACATGTAACTTACAAGTAAATTTTGAAAATCAGAACTATAAGAAATCTTACAGTAAATTATATTTTTTTACATTTTTTATATTTTTTTACATTTTTTCATGTTTAGAGATGATGGATATTGTGTATTAAATAATATTCTAACTTCAATTTATGAGCTCCAAATATTCTTTCAGGTTAATTTGGACATAATTTATGGATTAGATAATGTATTTAAATTCAGCAGAGGGTGAGGAGAGGCCTCGAGAAAAAAATCCAAAGGAAGCCGATTGCCACTCTTGTGACTATGTTTGCTGCCCTTGCTTATGGTGCCAGGAGTTTGATGCATATGTGTATTGTCTCAGGGTTTACTAATGAGGATTTGATCAGTGTTATTCTCCCCATTTTGAGGATGGGGAAACTGAGGCCTGAAGGCCACCTCAAGGGACACTTGTGCAGCTGAGATTCACACCCAGGACCTCTTGAACTAGCACCCACTTTTAACCACTGTAGTAAACAATGGCATATCAAACATACTGGACACTCAGTATGAATCATTTTTGTCATCCCTCATATGTTACAACTATTTTCACCAATAATCAGAAAATAAGCAAATAATAATGGCCAGAAAAGAAATATAGACAGTGCAAAATGTTCCTAGATGGAACTGAACTGTGTTCTATAGATAATGGTTATAATATGTATAATATGATATGCATAATTATATAATTACTAGTGACCCGGTGCATGGATTTATGCACATGGAAAGAAAATTAATTAGAAGGTGGCCAGTGGGGCAGGACTTGGCAAGATGGGCTGGACATGTCCTGGAGCTGACCTCCCACGGTCCCTCCCCAGCAGACATACTTGGGGTAGCGCTGTGGCTCAAAAGGCATCTGAGGAGTGAGCGGGGTCCCTCCAGCAGGTGGGGTCCCTCAGCCTGGCCTGCGGGGATCAGGCCAAAACCGGCTTTCCAACATCCCCCAAGGGGTCCCGGAGTGTGAGAGGGCACTCTGCAAAGTTGCTGTCGTACAGGGTGTAGAAGGCAAATGCAAGTGTGCAATAAACCAATTTGAGGCCAACATTACCCCAGCAAAACATAACCCACAGGTGACAGTGGAATCCTGCAGCCCCGCAAGGACTTGGGCTCCCTCCTCTCTGGTTTTGGGGTGCGTTACTCGAGAATGACTACTGCCAAGTCACTGCAGCTCGGCAGCTCCTGCGTTGAGCGTCTGCCTCCTGTGGTCAGTGCGCGTTATAGCAACTGGTCAGATGGAGAGAGGGACACTTAGCATATTAACCTTTTATATATATAGATATTATAGTAGTAATAATTTCAAATTAAGAAAATAAATGTTATGATGCAAAAAGGAAAGATGTAATGAAGTAACAATTTAAAAATTATTTCTATTAAACTTATGACATTGGTTGATAGGATCATTATAGGTTTCAAGTATACAGGGTAACATTTTAATTATATAAATGTAATTTTGAAAAATATGAGGAAACAAATTTTTACTGATGTTTGGACTACATTTCACTCTTAAGTCTTAAACAGAAGTAAAAAATCCAAGTGTCTATATAGGATGGCTTAACTAAAACAAATCAAATTCAGTTTCTTTGCTTTTCAATCACTGCTCTGTCATGTTGATACTATTTAAATGAAGGAATATGTAGGACAATGGGGCAGGAGACCTGAACCAAAGTGAGCTGGAGTGATCCCAAATCATTAAAAACTTACTTTAAAAAAGGATTGTGTTTGCTTAATTCTAGTGAGTCAAAGGCAAAAAATAAAAATAATAAAGTAAATAAAAATAGCATGGCCTTTGTCAATTTTCTCAGTGGTTAGAGTGTCAGTCCGTGGACTTAAGGGTTGTGGGTTTGATTCCTGTCAAGGGCATATACCTCAGTTGCTGGCTGGATCCCTGGCTGGTTGGTCTGCATGTGCAGGAGGCAACCAATTGCTGTGTCTCTCTCACATCAATGTTTCTCTCTTTCTGTCTCTCCCCATCCCTTCCACTCTCTCTAAATACCAATGGGTGAAAAAAATCTTCTGGTGAAAATTTAACAAAAACAAAAAAAATAATAAAATAGCACAATTAGGTTGTGTGTGGGTGTGGATATAGGCAAAATGTTAAAAAAATTAATTACATTCCACATATTGTATTGATTGTGAACTTTCTGTAATATTTTTGAAACAATTCTTTGAATCAAATAAACTAACAGAATCACGTGTCCAGTTTATTTTTTTTAATTTTATAGGTAAAAGGCTAATGAGACTGAATTATTCAGATCAATGAGTGATTCCTGGTACTCTGTGACTCCTTTGTCCTGGACATTCTCACCAACTTCTCCGAGTTGTGTATCTAGACCCTCTGTCTCATGTCTAGTCACCTCTGAAGACTCAGCTCAGAGAAGCTGTCACTGAGTCTCACTACCATTACCTCAGCATGTATTGGATTAAGAGCTGCTTAAATATCCCCTGCTTATTCTGGTCATATAAATTATCACATTATTTTGAAATTTTGGTTTAAATGTCTTTTTCCTCCATTATTTGAGATTACTTGTTTATCCCAGTAACTACTTCCCTGGCATTCATCACATATTTGTGAGATGAATATAGAAACTTCAATTATGTAAAAAAAAGGAATAAAAAACCCCGAGAAAATGTTTTCACTCTTTTCAGGTACTCATGGTACCTTGCAATCATTTCAAATACCGGGTGTTAAAAAAGATTGTGTCAGCACGGCACTCTCTTTTTCTTTCCTTGTTTTGTATTACAAACAATCAATTTATTTAAGCAATTATCAATCATATCTGACAGAGCTTCCTTAAATATAAATTGAGTTGTCATAAGTTGCTTAAAAAGGATAACAAAAATAAGGGTATTTCGTTCAGTTCACTTGAGATTGATGGCCTAGTATTCATTTAAGGAGGTAAGACAGAATGCTACTAGTAAAATAAAAACAAGCTCCCTGTCCCTCTGCCAAATCTCTCCTAACCTGAGAAAAGTCATGTGCCTGGTACCAGAACCATTTTATGATGTTCATGATGACCTATTCTGTATTTCTGCTGGCCCCCAGGCACAGGGTCTGCCCCCAGAGCGGCTTCCTTCGGAGCGCCTCATATATAGGAGCACAGAAGTCGTTACTTTTCTATCTTCTAAATGTGTCTTGATTCTAAGCCAACCACCTGTTCTCCTCTCCATTCCCATTACTACATCCTCAGTTCTTTAACCTTCTCCGTGATGTCCCTGGGTACAAATCTGGAGCAACCCTGCTTCATTCTCCACACCTTTATGGAAGTAATTAATCTAAAATGCAAATCAGATCATATTACTTCCCTACATAAGGCAGTTGTGCTGTGGAATTGAGCAGATGGGCTACATGAATAGTTTGATATTTTCATTTGCTTTTCCCCCCAACTGTTTCCTTGGCATTTAATTTCTAAAGTTTATCTAGATCCCTGTCCACCACTACCATGACTACTGTTAAGAAAAATACTCATGGACACTTTTTCACTTTCTGATATAAACCCTAGATCATTAAGCCATGTTAGTATTTTGTTAATACTTATTACTTAAACAATTGCAACTGCTTTTCAATTATTAAACTCTTGATATATAATCAAATCTTTGGAAAAGGGATCTGGAAGTACTAAAAGCCAAGGTAAAATCAGAGTATTAAGAATTTAAGTAGCCGAAACTGGTTTGGCTCAGTGGATAGAGCGTCGGCCTGTGGACTGAAAGGTCCCAGGTTCGATTCCGGTCAAGGGCATGTACCTGGGTTGCGGGCACATCCCCAGTAGGAGATGTGCAGGAGGCAGCTGATCGATGTTTCTCCTCATCGATGTTTCTAACTCTCTATCCCTCTCCCTTCCTCTCTGTAAAAAATCAATAAAATATATTAAAAAAAAAAGAATTTAAGTATACATGAACATTGTTCTCAAAACAGAGACATAATATAATTTCACCATAAAAGTAAAAACTTGGATATATCAAGCAACCAAGTAGAGATTTAATCTTAGGAAAAAGAAAGGGGTGAAATGAACGTGGAAACTTGGCTTGAAGTTTATGAACAGATTAGAAGGTTGATATCCAATTATTCAACACATATGTATTGAGTACTGAGAATGTATAAATATATTCTTGGAGCTGAAAATATACAGTCCTTGCCCTCAAGGATCTCACATGCTAGTGGAGGAGACAACATATTAACCTTTACTTACCACCCTGTATGGCAAATTCAGTGGTGAAAAATCAGCGTTCTGTTCATGCTACTCCTTGCTTGGAATGCCTTCTCACTTTCCCTCCACCTGTATGACATGTGCCACTTTCCCAACAGAAAACAAGGCTCATCTTTTCCATTAATCCTCTCTGAATTCCCATCGTCCAACTCCACATATTTTTAACCCACGTGAACTCCTAAATATTACTATCTCCACCACCCATTCCGCACATGTTACTGTTAGTTCTTACTTAAAAGGAATCCATGTTGCACGAAGCATTGGGGACACAAGTCTTCAAAAGATAGGCACAGTTCCAGGTCTCACAGAACTGACAGTCTAGCATAGGAGAAAGTCATTAAGTGCTGGATTTTAAGTATATCAAATGAGTACTATGACCCCAGTGTGTGATAGGATAACATGAAGGTACTACAATATTTCTGCATTACTAGTATGAAAAGATAAGAGAATGGCTTCCTATAGAGCCTCCAACATAGATTTCTTCTTAGGAAGAAACTTTCAAAATGAACTGTTTTAATTACAAAAAGAACTGTGGAAGCCAAATTTAAAACCCGATTGAACTTTACTGATATATATATTATTGAAAAAAAATATATATATATTCAATAATTGAAAACACTTATGACCAAAATACCCAAAGTTAAAAACTCATTTATAAATATGAAAGTATACAATCTTTGCTGAAATATGTCACCAGGGATTTTACCTCTTTTTTATAAAATATAGAAAGTTTAGAAATTATCAGTAATTTGTCACTAAACAATATTCACTGAGAAGTCACTATCCTGTGACCTTTATAGAGATATAACAAATATGAGGTCACTTTTTCTGTATTTCAGCAACAGGTGTAGATTTTAAAAGCTGTGTGATACCCTGAGTAGTTTAAAACAATGTAAGTTAACAATACAATTCTAAATAACAGTCATGCATTTCTAATGTCAATCATTTTTTGCAACTGAGGCCAGTGTCTTTATATATCCCTAATATTTTTTTGCATAAAATCTTCTTACAAATTCCTTTTGGAATGTCTGTAAGTTTTGCCCATATGTCTGAGGCAGGGAGAAGAGTAAATAGAAGTTTACCAAATGGGAGTACTTATACTATATGCATCATATCAGGAAGCTTTTAAAAGTACTTTTCCAACTTCAATTCCCTATTTCTCCCCTCATTACTTGCTTCTCCAAACTGCAAACAAATCAAAAATCAGTCATAAATGAGTGTATTCAATAGAAAAGTGACAGAGGCCAGATTAAATAGGAAAAGAGAAATCAGTTATCACCAACCCCCATCACCTCCATCTATAACTCTTCCTAAGATAAGTACACTGTCCTGTAAAAGAATGTAACATGATTAAATTAATTGCTTTATGTAATCATTTATATTAATAACTATCTATGGCTGGTGCTCAGGGTCAGCTTGAAGCATATGGGTATCCTCAGCCTACTTCCTGAGATTAAAAAAATATTGGCTTTTAAGTAATTAAAATAGTATTCATTTTTATGTTCAAAACATGGAGTTTATAAACCATTACTTATGAACCAGAAAATAAATATCTTAGGAGACATAACATGTTCACGTAAATCACCTGGTGAGCAACCTTATGTCCAGCATTAAGTTTCAGAATTTCAATGAATGGTAACTGCAGATTTTGTATAATACTTGGTTTACTAATCTGGAGATCGAAGGTACAAATTATAAGATATAATATGAATCTTACAATAGCCTGTCCCAGATGTACTCAAGAGAGATAGGGCAACAGAGGGGAACAAGGGATTTGATTTAGTTTTTAGGGAAGTGTGTGTGTGTGAGAGAGAGTGTGAAAGAGAGAGAGAGAGAGAGAAAGAGAGAGAGAAGATAAAGATTTACACTTGCAGTAATTAGGTAAGGATTCTGGATGGGGATGGGATCAATTTTATTTCTGTGGATTGATGCCTTAGTTTTTTCAGTCCCCAAATCAGGCTCTGAAGGTAATTAAACCCTCACAGATATTAAGGCTAATAAACCTCATTAGAATATAGGTATCTAATAACAGAAAGAGAAGTAAAAGTGAAAGAAGGCTGCATATGCCTAGATATTACATACCTGATGTTTCCTTTTAGTTTTGGTGTTTAAAAGGCATGTCTTATTTCTAAATAGAAAAATTAATTTTTGGCTTTATTATAAAAAGTCAATACTTTAAAATTTATTTTTGTTTAAAGCTACTGATAATATAAAGCAGAGGTGATGACTTCTTTAAGATGAATTTCATGAAAAAACAGTTTCTCATTGTATATTTATTTATTTTATACCTAAAATTTACAGTAGTACACTTTAAGTTACCGATTGTTAGCAATGACTTAGAGAGAAGGACAGGAAGAAAAATGAATGGGGATGAGGTATGGATGTGTCTACTCTTTAATTTGTTTAGAGAGGCAGAGTTTGAACAACAGAAAAATGATGGATGATTTCTGTAGACTGCACTGCTCAATAAATATCTGAAGGCCACCTTGAGCTGTGAAACCGACTCTTTCTACCAAATAAATAAAATTGAGCTGACCCACACTTGTCACCCTGAATGTGAAACTTCCTGTACTTTATAGATACATGTTACTTTTCAGAGATTAACTGGTTATGTGGTAAGCAGTCATGAAGTGCTACATATTGAGTAATAGTCACCACAAGCATGAACATACCAAAAAATGGAGTAGAGAGGAGATAACGTTTAGTATCATCCATTTGCCTTTCCAAAGAATATCTCCTCTCCCATCCCCAGTTTGCAAGACTTTTCTCTCTTTTAGAGAACTCTGAAGTTTCTCCTATCCTTTCACTTTTCTATTTCTGACTCCCTTTCTCCCTTTTCTTGACTTTACATTACACAGTCCTATTGACTAACCTGAAAACCTGCAAATACCTCCTGCATAGGAAAAAAAAAAGAAAGAAAGAAAGAGAAAGAGAGTGAATAAAGCAATAATCTAACGCAAGGGAAGGAGTAAGCCTAAGAACACTCATATGTTAATAAATATGTTCCTGTTATACAAAGTTAGAGAAACATGCCTATTGCAGCCTGTATTGCCCTTAGTTATATGCTCAAGGTATTCTAACAATGTGTTCATACTGAACGTGACATCACAACTCTAATAGTTTATAATCAATTTATTGGATGAGAACAAGCATTATATTTTCAGTGAACCAGAGCAGTGTGGAGTAGAACAGAACAGAACAGAATAGATCAGAGACATCACAGAAACAAACGGAGATTAATTGGGAACTGAGTTGAGAGGCAAACCATTTTTTCAGGTGAGACTTGGTCACAAAGTGTGAGAGTCTATAACTATATTACATGCTAAACGATTAATTTTTACATAAAGACAACAACTTGATCTTGACATATTTTTAGTTTATTTTTTTGTCTGAATTATTAAATGAGGTCCAACCATATTTTGGCATGAATTAAAGAAACAGATAAGTAATTGTGGCCCAAATAAATTCTTATTCCAAAAGTACAGGTTGATCAGTTCAAACAAAAGTTCGTGTGAGAGTAGTGTTATCATTGCTTAGTTAGAAATACATTAGGAGAATAAGCTCATATTCCAAGAAGACAAAATAATTCAGCATTGTAGACAGCTACCTCCCAAGGGCAGAAATGACCTACAACAGGGAAAGAATGAGGAATGTTCCTTTTATGTGTTTTAGCAGCTGTGTGGAACGTAATATAAGTTCTTGTGGGCAGAAACATTTAGCAACACATTTATATATCTACCTGTGTAATTTTTTGCTTTACAAATGACTACAGAAGTACTCAAGTTAATAATTAACGTTTGAATTCAGTGAGTTAAAGCAACGGTAGTAAATCAACTATTTCCGTGGTGAATTATTTGTGTTAGGATTGATTATTTCTTGCATTTATTGTATGAATCTATTATGGTAATTGCACTGAATTTACTGGAAAAGTACCACTAATGTGTGCATGAGGTCTAGTAGCTATTTTGTTTCTTAAATGGAATAGAGAGGATGAAGTTGCCAGGGAACTGGATGGATTTTCAAATATACTAACGCCAGACTGCTTCCATTTGCTGACAATAAATTTAGAGATCTTCATCCATGCCCAAGCATTCTTGAGGATTTGGAAAGGTAGTGTGAAGTGGTACTTATGAGTAAAGACTGATAGACTTGAGTTGCAAATCCAAAGCTAAAACTCACTAACAAAAGGATGTGGGGCAATTTAATAAAATAAGCCTACTTCATTCCACTGTCATAAAAATTAAGTGAGATAAAGACGCAAACCCCTAGCATAATGCCTGGCCTATGATCATGATGACTGCATTCATTTGTATACAATTTATTTGGCAGAGCTGGGATTTAGTATCAGGTTGGTTATTTAACATAAATAAAACTTCCAGTCTACTCTACTACTTTATTATCAGCACCATGATTGGTGCATGTACATTTATAAGCATGTTCCTTTTATTCTCCTTCTCCAAACAGATACAACATTCTTTCTTTCTATTACGGGCTCCTTGTAATGTATGCCACATCATACTGTCTAAGGAGCTGTACCGTTATGTAAGTGTACTATGAAGTTAACTAAGCTCCCGCCTTGTACCGGCTCCTTTCAAGACCTTGTAAGAGGACCATCAATGCATTCACAAAGATATATGGTTTGGCAAAATTTGCAAAAGGAACATATTCCTTTTCTTAAAGAGGGCTCCCAGAATAGCTCAGCTTTAGGTCACACAAAACCTGCATCCATCCCTACTCTGGGCATGAACTCAAATGGAGAGTTCATTTATTTGTACAGTTGCCTCCAACCTGAAATCTTTGACACTCTAATTTTTTTTTAAACACATTTAAAGACTAGTTCACCAGAGTAGGTCATAAGGTTCACAGTTCATCTTGACTCACTGCATACAGGGAAATGCACATTGTTATCTACTGCTCTTAAGACTATAGGGCAGCTACTCTTGGGGTCAGCAAACAGCACTTATATTTTAGAAGAGTGAGTGAAACCAGAGACCTTGGAAACTGTCAATTATGGGACAATATTTTTTTAAAATATATTTTATTGATTTTTTTACAGAGAGAAAGGGAGAGGGATAGAGAGTTAGAAACATGGATGAGAGAGAAACATTGATCAGCTGCTTCCTGCACACCCCCTACTGGGGATGTGCCTGCAACCAAGGTACATACCCTTGACCAGAATCGAACCTGGGACCCTTCAGTCCGCAGTCCGATGCTCTATCCACTGAGCCAAACTGGTTAGGGCAGGACAATATGTTTTAAGTAAACATAGGTTTGATTCAGGAAAAATAGTGTGCAGAAAGATGATAACAGCAGTTATTTTTCTTAAAAATTAAGAATATTTTTTGGTTATGGGAGAGCACTGAAGCATCAAGCATGCCAATAACATTTCAATACAGCAATGCAATAATATCAACAATAAGCAGTGAGTGTTTATAAACATTATTTCTAAACTCTAAGTAATTTTGTGAGGCAGATATTGATATTCCTTGTTTCATATATGAGGTAATTGACACTTAGCATTAAATGATTTCATATGATCATACAGCTAGTAAAATACAAGCCAGCACTAGAACCTAGTCTGTTCCACTTTTAATCATTGTCCTATTGCACATATAATATATATCAAACAAGAAAGTCTTGTTTTTTAAAGGCAGGAAAGTAGTTGGAAAAGCTTGTTTACTAGTATTTATCATGAACTCATTCCTAAGGTCAAATTTCTTACATGCATTTCAATGAAGTCAGATCCAGGCTTGGATATATGATGTAACCTCTTAAAATATTTTTTGTTAGATAATCATTTTTCACAGTAGTTTGTAGAGTGCTTACTAAGACAAAACAATAGATGCGACACATTTTTTTTAAACTTGGGTACTTTTCAAGATAGCTTAAAAATCATATATGATTTATATTTCAGAATTTTGCCTGATACACAGGGCACTGAATACAATGTGCATTTTTTCTGTGTGTGTGTGTTGTCACTGTTATCAGGTGGATATAATCTATGGCCATGTCTTGAACACTCTGAAGGACTTTTATTTATTTTTTTTATTTTGGGGGCATTTGTATGCATAATGCATTCCCTATACATATAATAAAGAGCTTTTTAATCCAGTTAAATTTAAAAATAATTTGTGGCAATGTGCTGAGCATAAAAGGATAAAGACTCTGACATATCACCTTCCCTCAAGTGGTTTCAATTCTAGTGCAATGGTTGGCCAGTAGAGTTCATGCAGAAATCAGCTTGGATGCTTTAGAAATTTAGGGAGGAGCTGTTCCAGAGAACCTCAGCTATACCACTGAAATAGAGCCTAACTAAGGGGTCTACATTTTTAAAGTACTCCAATCATTATTGGATGGCTTGTCCACACCTCAAGAAACTGATCTAATAGAAAGAACATACTTGTATACAACCAATTGCAATATTAAATATATTAAAAATGTATAATAAAGAAAATTATAAAGTAAGAGATAATGAACTATTTTATGTATCTGTTTTGGATTTAAAAATACTGTTATAGTCATTCTTCATTTACAAGGAAAATTTTTTAAAACACTTAAGATGCGGGAAACGTATTTATACGTTTTACGTTGACTGGTAAACACAATTTCCAGTGAGTTTTCCAGTATTTGTCCATTTAAAATTTAAGAAAAATAATTCAGTATACATTTTATAGTAAATCACAAAAAGTTTCATTGAAAAAAAAATATGTAAAACTAAAGTTATCGTAATTTTACTAAACGTTGCCATTTGCACAAAAAATTAGCAAAAACGGCCCGCATACAATGTGTTAAAATGTTTTTATTGATTTTAGAGAGAAAGAGGAAGAAAGAAGGACAGAGAGATAGAAGCATCCATGAGAGAGAACTATCAATTGACTACCTCCTGCATGCCCCCTACTGGGGATTGAGCCTACAACCTGGGCATGTGCCCTGACCTGGAATCAAACAGGTGATCTTTTGGTTTGGGGGCCTATGCTCAATCACTGAGCCAAACTGGCCAGGCTACAAGGACAATTTTTGAGACAAAACATGAGTATCTAGAAAAAGCCTCCCTTCTTTTATCCACATATAAATTATTTATAGTATTATACACTACATCGTGTACTGCTGACTAGAATAAACTGTTCCCAGCTGTAAAAATAGTTTTTCTGCTTTAAAAACTTAGAGGACACGTTTTATTTTATTGTGTATACATAGGCACATTTTACTCCTACCTGTATGGTTATTCAGTAATAAATGTTTCTTCCTAGGTTCTAGCTGGATGTTTTACGCTAGTGTAATAACAATCTAGTAAAACTCTGGAATTTTAAATACACTATTGGAAATTAAATCAGAATATCAATAACATGAAATGTGTTACAAATCCACACCAAGCAGAGACATATGGCATTTGAATGAATGTGAATGCCACTGTGTAGTCAACTGTGGATGCTCAGTGGGAAATCCTCATGGTTTTGTGTCTAGTCTTTATCCAATGTGGACTTTACACTTGGCAGAATGACAGGCTCTTATTCAAGCACAGCTAGAGACTGATTAAGTTAGATTCTGGCTACACCATAATGAAATTCGCTGAATTTATATAAGCTTTAACACCTGAACCAAAAGGGATATGAAGAATTATGTCAACATTAGGATGTCGAAAAGGAATAGCTTCTGGAATAAAATCAACAGTTGCAATCAGTTGAAGCATCAGCAGATTTAATTATTTCCAACATGTTCCATGCATTTCTGTCAATTATCATTCCTAACAAGCAAGTAAATTCTGCTATTCATTTTAAATATCCCATAAAATGGAAAATAAAACCATAGTTTATTGTATACTTATTTAAAGGAGGAGTTTATCTACGATTTGAATATGCTTTTTTCAGAAGAACAGATTGCAAACATCTCAGATTAGTAGTCATCTTTGCACACTGCCTTTGACATGATGGGAGCTCACTGTATGTTCACTGAACAGATGAACAAAAGAATCTTTGGCATCAGGAATAAATGTGTCAATAAAATGTAGGCATCTATAAAACATTATTTTCCTCTTTTAGAGGAAGAGAGACCTTTTTGAAGCCTTTTGGGGGCTATGTACCTATGCAAATCTGAATTTTCTGAGTGACATAATTTGAACACATACATCTTTTCTTGTATTGGCAGAAAATACTCTTCATTGTTATTGTTAGATTTTAGTGTTTTTACAATTGTACAAGTTGGTGGCTTTCCAGTATTTTCATTAATGTTAATTCTTACAAAAATGGCACAAGGATGGTAAATATAGTAGCATTATTCAGAGCAAAAAGGGAATTTTTCTAAGCTCCTGCTACTACATAAAAGCCCACAAGGGCTTTTCTAACTTTCACAATCACAATTACTCAGATTTCAGTGATGTCTCTCTCCTTTTCCCTCCTACGGTATTCAAGGTCCATTCTAACACTTAGCATAATGATATATTTTCATTTAGTTTTATATTTGTGGTGTCTCATCTACTTCCACACACTATTAACTCTTGAAGATCAGAAACTCAAATCTCTCTCAAAAACAACTCGAGTATTGATTATATTCTCAATCACTGAGTCACAAAGTCAACTTGGATCTCTCCATCTCATCTAATCTCTCCAACCACACCCAAACTGTAAGGTGAGGAAGAATTATCTCATATGCTTCTGGATTCTATCACTTTCCTTCCATTCATACTGAAAGTTTCCATAGCAGTTGCAGTGACAAAAAAATAGGGATGTAAGTGAAAACTGACCAATTTCAATTTAAGAGACCAGCTGTTGCCATTTTAAGAGGTGATAGTGAAAAGAGCTGATGAGGAGGTAGAACTTCTTAGAGCTAGATTTTGATTTCTGATTACAAAATCTAACATGTGACAGAATGCTGACCATTCAGATTTTGGCTGCAGTCACTAAGGTACTATTTTGTTGAGTTCACTTTCAACTTTTCTATTTAAGTGACTAAAGTAATCTCATTGGTATCACACACTGACCTGAATTTTCAAAATGATCTCACCAGTACTAATTCCAGCATTGGTAAAAAAAAAATTTCCTAACTCTGTTCTTGGATTTTCCATTTGAAATCTAAAGTCACAAGATATAGCAGAGTAACAGCTAATTTTAAAAAGTAAAGAAAAAAATCAATACCTTTTAAATATTTTTTCCTTTTGTAAAAATCTACTAAATAAGTAAAAGCAAATTCCCAATTTTCTCTAGGCAGTGTTACTAGTAAATTGGTCAAAGGGTCATAGATTGCATCTTATTCATCTTGACATGGCTAGTGCTCAGCAGCACAGATTCATAAAAAAGAGAATTTGGTTAAATAAAATTTAAAAGAGTTAAAATCAGTATAGTAACTCCTTGATTTGGGATATTTGCAATGTATATCCTTTTATACTATATTTCCAATGAGTTTTTAAATGAATTTTCTGAATCTTTTCCAAAGTAGAAATACACAGTCATTCTTCAGTGATGACACATATGTGGAACAGCCTACAGGCAGCAGACCTTATGATAATACTATTTTTATGAAATCATGTTCCAAAACCAAGTGTAAATTTTATAAACTAGTGCATATCATTTCAATCCCTTCTTTGATGTCATGGAGGCTACAAACTGCACTTAAAGGGTCAACATTTTTTATCATAGAGAAGTAACTACTTTAATTTCAGCATTGGCTAGATTCTTTTTAAACAGAAGTTATATTAGTAAAAGTTCTTATGGATAAATATGTCATGCTTCCACTTACATGAGGTATATAAAGTAGTCAGAATCAGAGAAACAAAGAGTAGAATAGTGGTTGCCTGGGGGTGGGGAAAGGGAAAATGAGAGGCTGCTGTTTAATGGGTGTGAAGTTTCAGTTATGCAAGACTAGTAAGTTCTAGAGACCTACTGAATAACACTGACTATAGTTAAGAGTACTGCATTGTGCACTTAAAATTTTGATAATAATGTAGATTTCATGTTAAGTGTTCTTACTACCACTACAACAACAAAACGTTTTCTTAAATGGTTCTAGAAGAGGTCAACACTTTTCCTCCCAAGGAGATTTTATAAAAATTAAAATTTAATGTTTCTCTATATTTTACTGAGTTGACGGAGACTCAGTGAAATCATTGAACTTTTCTGAGTGCATATATCTAAGAAGTCTTGTGACCAGAATTTAAAAATCAGCTAGAAGTCTAAAAATACAGCTTACACTCTTAACTCATTAGATATCCTATGTCCCCCTGACTCTACCATGAATCCTGCTAAATCTCATGCTAGTTACAAATTGTCTTACTTAAGCACAAATATTTTCACAAAACATCAAAAATATTATTAAGTATGGCAAGAACTTTAGCACAGTGGCCTGCTAATGTTGACAACATACACACTTTGAAACATACTGCTAAGAGGATTTAAAAATTTATATATGTAAAAACAGATGATGTTTGGGTCTTATTTTGTAAAGTTTTTCTTATCTCTTTTCCAACAGAAATAGTGCTAACGTTTGTTATTTGTATGAAATTTTTATTTTTTACTTTAAAAAAAATTATTTACTTATTTACAGTATTTTTAACTCCCACTCAAAAAAATTTCAACTAATTTACTTTTGAGAACCTAGAAAAGGTAGACATAGTTCATGTAAATTGAACAACTTAGTTCCATCAGTAAAGGAATAATGATTAAGATTATAATTATCAAATTTTAATTGACTTCATAAGTGCTCAATTATGTCAAAACAGTTGAAAGAATTTAAAATGATAAAGTCCAAGTAAAGTTAAGATACTCAAGGTGTTCATTGTTAGGAACTGGAAGGGATCTTTAAGATCATGGTTCTCTATGTGAGATGGATTTGTTGTTTTGTTTGATAGTTAAATTCTTCTTTTTTTTTAAGTGTACCTTGATTTTCTTCCACCTTCTAAATTATAAACTTCATTCTCAACCCATATGATTTGGATGGGACTGATTCTATACCCCACCCAGGGGTAATCTTATTTGGTACAAGTGAATCAATATTTCCCATTCACTGACCTTTGGGAGCAGTTCAGGGACTGAAAGGTAACCCAATCAAAGTCCTTGAAATATCAGGAATGATTTTGTGGAAATTCTTGAAAGAATTTCTTGCTTAAAAAAAAATCAGTGAGACGTTCACTCCTGTAATGTTGTGGTATAAAATCATGAGGTTTAAAATTGTCAAAGGCGCCCTAGCCGGATTGGCTCAGTGGATAGAGTGTCGGCCTGCGGATTGAAGGGTCCCAGGTTCAATTCCGGTCAAGGGCACATGCCCAAGTTGCTGGCACAATCCTCAGTAGGGGGCGTGCAGGAGGCAGCTGATCAATGATTCTCTCTCATCATTGATGTTTCTCTCTCTCTCTACCTTCTTCTCTGAAATCAATCAATAAATATATTTTTTAAAATAAATTAAAAATAAAATAAAATTGTCAAAGACATTTCAGCTCCAAGAAGGGAGAGCTTTGAGTTGTGGTCTGGGGAGTGAGGTTAGGGAGAGGGACACGGAGCACTGGGACATCTGATGATGAAACTGACAATCTGAAAAGCTTCCTGAAGAAACAGAAGAATCAGGCACTGGGTG
Organism: Myotis lucifugus; assembly: GCF_000147115.1. Taxonomy (NCBI): domain Eukaryota; kingdom Metazoa; phylum Chordata; class Mammalia; order Chiroptera; family Vespertilionidae; genus Myotis; species Myotis lucifugus. The sequence continues at coordinate 2,628,728 of NW_005871065.1, forward strand.
CCTTGGTGTTTTTGTTTTTGTTTGTGTTTTTTTGTTTTAGCTGGATCAAGTGTAACCTAAAGTCAGTGTCCTCTGGAAATTGCGATTATACATATTGTTTATTAAATCAGCGATAACTTATATATTATATTTCTTAGGCTCAATCATCTGAAATTTGTTTTGAAAGATTGACCTATTTGTCTTGAGATCTTAGTCACTTTTGAAAGAAAATAAAGAATGTCTAATATTTCTATTTTAAAACACTGTAACTGAAGGGATTTAACAGTTCAATTTGCACCTATAATCTGAAAGTAATAGTTTTTCTTAAAAATATAAAATCAGAAAAGCAAAATATAAAATAAAATATGGCATAAAAGTTGATAATGTAAATACATTATTTTAGAATTATATTTTAATAGAGGTAGATATTAGAAGCAAAACATAACTAAGAATACTTGGATATGAATTGATGCTATCTCCTTTCATTTTAGTTATTTCATATCAGGGATAGTTTTAACATTTACTGAGCCAAAATATTTCAACATAATAGAAGCCAATTATAAGACCTGTTTTTTTTTGGACACTAACTCATAATATAACAATCTCATGTTACAAAATAAATCTCATAGCCCCAAATCAATATATTATATGCTAATATAAAGATGATTTTTAAAAAGTCAGTCTTTGAAAGTGTTCTGTAAAATGGATACTCCAAAGCACACATTTAAAATGAAAGGAGTGCTTTGAAGTATAAACACTACTTATCTAAAACACTGCTTCAAATATACTCTTCCACTTCAAAGTTTAGAGAAAGAACAATGAGGCTCAAATGGACCACAGACAGCATCAGGTCAGCCTCCCAATTCATGCAGGTACCCATATGCAATCTCCATTTAAATGCTTTTAGGGACAGAGAGAAATCACCATGTGGTAAGGAACCCCATTCCTTCTTAGAAAAACCTAGTTTCTACAATACCCTTTCTTATTCTGTGCCAGAATCTGCCTCCCTGCATTTTCTTCTTATTCATTCCTTCACTCATTCACTCACATTATTTCTTATGAAGTTTCTTGGCAGTAATCCTTCCTTGAAATGTTCCCTGTCCTTTATGTCTTATATAATATGGCACCAAGATATTTCACTATCTTTGCCAGCTGGGGAAAAAATCTTATATTTAGTGATCCTATTAAAATTCCTGATCTAAAACACTTTTTTTTTCTAAACCTGTGGACTATGTTCCTAGGCTGGTCTGAACACTGGATGATCTTATACACCATTCAAATCCCAGGCCAACATCAATCATGTTTCCTGCTATGACACATATGATGTGGTATCTCTCAGAGGGTGCTTACCACTTTCTGTAAGTTACATTTAAGATATATTTTATCTCTTTATCTATACTAAAACCTCCTTAAGGTTTCAGTATATGTTAAAAAGAAAAAATAAAGCTGATCATTTTAGATGCTGTACTCTATCCTATATAATAAAGAGCTAATTTGCTAATTAGACTGAACAGCCGAACAACCTTCTTGACGTCCTTCTGGATGACCTTCCAGATGAAGCCGGGGCTGTGAGGGCCAGCTGGGGCTGCGAGGGCTGAGCCCCTTGCACGAATTTTGTGCATCGGGCCTCTAGTCTATACTAATAAAGAACTAATATGCTAATGGTCGATATGCTATAATGGTAATGACCAGGTCATTAGCATATTAGCTGGGGCGTTGCTCCAGAGACAGGGCAGAAGTGGGGAGGCGCCCGGAGGCGGGACCATCCGTGTGGGGGAGGGCAGAGGTGAGAGCGCATAGCTCCCCCCTCACCAGTCCTTCGCCACCCACCGCTCACACTGAGCGCCCTGCGCGGCCCACCTGCCAGGGGAAGGAGCACAGCGCAGCAGGCGGGAGGCTTCCACGCTTTCCTCTGGCGCCATGATGGGGCAGAGCCACCACGTTGCTCCGGAGACGGGGCGGAAGCAGGGAGGTGCCCAAAGAAGGCAAGACCAGTACTAGGTGACTCGAGGGACTGAGGGCAGGGCTTGAAGTGGCTATAGAAGGCCAGAGGGTTTGGGGGCTGGGCCAGGTGTGCTGGAGCTTGCGTGAACAGGTTCAGGTGTCAAGGCAGGGCGGTGTGTGTGATTTCAAATTGCGTGCTGGGCTCCTAGTCTACACTAATAAAAGAGAAAGATGCAAATTGACCATACCTTCATGACCCCCCACCAGCCAAACAGGAGTGAGTATGCAAATTAACCCAACAAAGATGGTGGGTTACTATGCATACACAGGTGCTGAGTGGCTGGGGATGGGGCGGGACGCAGGCGTTCTGCACCGCCCCAGCCGCTCTGGGCCTCTGGGCAGCTTGGGAAGGCAGAAAGGCGGCTCTGGCTGGAGCGAAGGCATTGCCAGCAGCCAGGGGAAGGAAGGCCTATTCTTGCACGAATCTTCGTGCAGGTTTGGGCCTCTAGTATATATATAAAAGCTTAAGCGACTGGCTGATTGGCCGACTGGCCAATGGGGTGGTAGCTATAACACGCACTGACCACCAGGGGGCAGACACTCAATGCAGGAGCTGCCGAGCGACAGCAACTTTGCAGAGTGCCCTCTTGTACTCCAGGACCCCTTGGGGGATGTCGGACAGGTTTTGGCCCGATCCCCACAGGCCACGCCAAGAGACCCGACCAGTGCATGAATCTGTGCACCGAGCCTCTAGTTAATTCATAAGCACCTGAGTCTGAAAATTTAGCTTTAAGTAAAACCTTAATGACTTAGAGATTTTGGGAACCTTTTATTCAAAAGCTTCTTCAAAATCATGTTAATACTGATCTGTTTTAACTATATTTCTTCCTGGTTATTACTGATATAGAAGCAAGTCAATGCATATTTATCTTTTATTCAGTCAGTTTTATTATATTTTAATAGTTTCATTCAATTTCTTTGAATTTTCTAATGTTCAATGGTATCATTTGCAGGTAATGATATTTTGACATTTTCTCTTCAATATTCATACACTTGCCTCCTATCTTAGCACATTTCTAAAATAAGATTAAATAATAATGCTTGTAAGACATCTTTGCTTTGTTCTAAAGTTGTAAGAGGAATGTTCTATAGATTTGTCAATTAGAACCATACTTTTACCTGGCTATATATCTATCTTTAAATTCTAAATAATTTCTTAATTAAAGAAAGAAAATCTTCAAGAAGAAAAAATAACAGTCAGGAATGAGCATCAGAAATCCCAATACTGCAGAGAGATTGTGAAATAACATTATGTCTCTGAATGCTTCTGTTACAAATCATTTTTCCTAAAAGTACATAAAACCCTTTTAAATTGTTAAGATGTTTTTGTCAAACATGTGGGAAAAGATAGACTGGGTTATTTCTATTATGTGGAAATAAAGTAATAATAGTTAATGTTTACTGAGCAGTTTCTATATTCTGGGCAGTTGCATATAATTATTGTATATGGAAAATCCTCCTAATAACTCTACACAATTATTATCTTCATTTTACAGATGAGGAGTCAGAGGCCTAGAGAGGTTAAGAAACTTGTCAATATCATAATTATATTACGATTGGAAACCAGATTTAAAAATTAGCCTGACTACACATTTATAAACCAGACTATCAAAGGTTAATACGATTTCTGAAAAGGGAAATATAAGACAAATTGCATTTTCTTACATGGTAATTAGTATAAAGAATGGTTTCTTTAACAAACAGTTTGAACCACCAAAATATTGAAGCCTGCAGCGGTTCTCAACCTGTGGGTCGCGACCATCGGAAAACACATATAGCATATCAGATATTTACATTACGATTCATATAACAGTAGCAAAATTACAGTAATGAAGTAGCAACGAAAATAATTTTATGGTTGGGGGTCACCACAACATGAGGAACTGTATGAAAGGGTCGCGGCATTAGGAAGGTTGAGAACCGCTGCGTCTAAACATTTCACTTCTGGAATGGAAAGCTTAGAAAATAAAAAACAATCTGAAGAAACTGAGATGGTTGTAAACACCTAGCTATAACTGTTTTTGTAATATTGCTGATAATAGCACAGTCATTTCAAAATACCAACTTAATAAAAATTGATATACTATAGTCTTCTAAAAATGATAGATGCCCAAACCTAGATGCTGTAACTGAAAGGTTAAGCCCAGTTTACGGTGAAGAAAATAAAAGTCAGGTAACGTGAGTATATAATCTATAGCAAAGAAGTATTGTTTTGCCTTGTCATAGTTTGAAAATTAAACATTATTATAATTTAATTATTTAACAAGAATGATTCTTTACACTAAAAATAATTTTCAGATTTAGCTTCTTAAGAAGACTTTAATGTATTGGCTTGCTAAAAATAGCATGCTGGCCTATTTAGCATATACATTTCTCTGTGCAAACAACAAAATGCCATCTGATTTTTTTAAATTTTTTTTATTGATTTCAAAGAGGAAGGGAGATGGAGAGAGATAGAAACATCAATGATGAGAGGGAATCATTGATTGGCTGTCTCCTGCACACCCCCTACTGGGGTTTGAGCCAGCACCCCAGGCATGTGCCCTTGACCGGAATCGAACCCGGGACCCTTCAGTCCACAGGCCGATGCTCTATCTACTGAGCCAAATGGGCTAGGACTGTCATCTGATTTATAAGTCAGCATTTGTAAGTGTGGTGGAAGAGCATGAGTCCCTAGAGAGCCACTCAAGGCTTCGTTTGGAAATAGCAAAGCTGAGGGCTGAATCTGTTGAGTACATCTGGGTATGAGCACCTCATCAGACTCCTATTAAATGTCTTTTTCCTGGACATTTTAATAGTAAGATGTACTTCCAAATTTGTAGCTGATTGATCTATAGCTTCTATCTAAAAGGCATAAGCTTTGTTTCAAAGAACAATTGAGTACAATGATGTAGGCAATTTCTCACATTTTTTGATGGAATTATAAACTGGCTAAACCTATCTGGAAAGCAATTGAGAAAAATACATACCATCAGGAACTTCAAAAAAGTTCATGCCCTCTGACTTAGCAATTCTTATTTTGGAGCCCAGTCTAGATATTAATCAGGGATGCAGCCAAAGACTTACATAAAGTGTACTTATTACAATGATATTTGTGGGGAGGGGAGATAATCCGATTAACCAGCTTTGTAGAAATGTTTAAATAAATTTAGGTACAAATACATGATGAAACAAGTATTATGCAACTATTAAAACTCATGATATTGAAGAATATTTAGTAGCTGATAAAATACTTAAAATACAGTTGGCTAAAAAATTGAATAGAAAATGATGTATATACTATGTGTACACTTTCATTAAAACTAAATATGAAATACTAGAAAAAAGGCTTCAATATTTACTTTAACTCTGGATAGTGGCATCAGGCATGGTTTAAAAAAAACTCTTTCACCCAGCTGGTGTGGCTCACTGGTTGAGCATCCACCTATGAAATAGGAGGTCATGGTCTGATTCCTATTCACGTCACATGACCGGGTGTCAGGCTCAATCCCCAGTAGGGGACATGCAGGAGGCAGCTGATCAATGACTCCCTCTCATCATTGATGTTTCTTTCTCTTTCTCCCTCTCCCTTTATGAAATCAATAAAAATATATTTTAAAAAATAAATAAACAAAACAAACTCTTTCTTTGTGTTTTCTATTTTTTCTATAATTAGTATAAAATATTTAAAATAAGTCCAAAGTTATATCTTTAAAAAAATTGTAGGTACAGTATTCTTGAAGATTTTAGAAAGCATTCACTATGATTTAAAAATAAAACTACTGTGTTCTTAAGTGTGCCTTCCTTTTTGCTTGTTTGATGAATTATATGGCCTTTTAATGTTGTTAGTAAACTAAATTAACAGCTATATGAAAGTACAATCTTTTAAAGGATATAATTTTAAATTTGGATTTTAATGATGTTTCTATTTTATTGGATATAAAGATATTCATTGTTTAGAATTATTTTTTAACAAATCTTTGGATAATTTATTATCTTGGTTAGACACTAATTTTCCCCACAGCATCTGCTCCTTTGGCTTACATTTCCACCACTGAACCAGTGACTGAAATCCACCCCAGCTGTGATTTATGGTCTGTTTATACACAATCTGCCAGACAACACTGCAATAAAGCCTGCAAGATCCTCAACTAAATGGAAAGTGAGGTTGTATAGCCTATCCCACACTACCCTATGTTTTACTGTTTAAATCTTAGCAAACTACAAAAGTGACTTTGGATATAAAAGAATCAAAATATTTATAAAACAAACTCATATCTGGGGTTTCTGAAATATACTTTATTCTTCACTGCTGGATTCCAGTTATTAATATATTGTTGGGAGGGAAATTTAAAATATGTACACCTTGCCAACACACCCTCAGCTTTCTAAAAACATGCGGATCTTTAATTGAAGAATGAAAGAACCAACATAAAAATATTTTAAGTATACACTATATTATTTCTGAAAATGTATTCATACAGTTTTAAAAATTAAGAGTAGACAAAAAATAAACCAGGTTTTCCAGGCTAGTAAAGATTTTGTGATTAAATTTTCTTTAAGGGACTTCTGCTGAAGATAGCAGTGTAGGTAAATGCAGTACTCTCATCCTTCCACAACCACATAGAAAACACAACTAAACTAGAGAACAACAATAATTCAGAACTGCCTGAATCTAGCCTAGCACAAGTAGTAGTCACATGCATATTGCTTTTAGCTCATACTGTGTGGCTCTCAGCAGGGCACAGGCAGCGGCAGACCTTGGCCTGCATTTCCTGGGAGACCCCTGAGCCAGCACACCTACTGGACAGCTTTAGATCACACCAGAGCACAATCTAGCCACCTCCATGAGTGATACACTAAGAGGGCGAACCCAGTGGGCACCAGAGTTCCTCTGAAATGAACCCTAATCCATGGGATCAGCACCTTCACAGCAGCTCCTTCACTGTAGTCACAGCTGATTGGCTTGGGGGTAAACCCATCACAATGACATGCCAATTATCAAGGGTCAACTTCAACAGGAAGGTGCACATAGCCCACCTCATAGGGGGTATACATGGAGTGCCTGGCTTGGGTGGCCAGGGAGACTGCACCATTGTGTCCTATAGGACTCCTGCTACATAAGGCCACTCTAAGACTGGAAGATGTAGCAGTTCTACCTAATACATAGAAACAAATATAAGGAGGCAGTCACAATAATGAGATAAAGAAATATATCCCAAATGAAAGAACAAGACAAAACTCCAGAAAAAGAATTAAACAAAATGAAAACAATTTACCAGAAGCAGAGTTCAAAACACTGGTTATATGGATGCTCAATGAGTTTAGGACTCAGTGAGAACTTAAATAGATAGAAAATGTAAAAATGAAGATAGAAAACCCAGGCATGTGGCTTGACCAGAATCAAAAGGTGACCTCTTGGTTCCTGGGTTGACACTCAACCACTGAGCTACACTGGCCAGGCCAAATTCTTGATTCTCACTAGAAAGTCTTTAGGCTGGAACAGTTATTTCCTCAGATTAAGAAAGTTGAGTAGCTAAGTTAATCAAAATAACCAGCAAATAAATGGCAGAACTGGAATGAAAAATGAATCTCTACTAACCTCTAGAAAAGTCAGATGAATTGAACATAATGAATAGGCTACGGCATAATCAAATTATAGAAATTTACAATGAATGTATCTCTAGAAATAGTATTTTTAATGTCCTTATAAATGAGGAAACTGAGACACAGAGATATTAAATGATTTATTCAGCTTCACGTAGCTTGCTAACTGATTGACTAAGGGCTAGGTGCTGGCCTTTTGGTCTATAAGAAACTACTTAAATCTAAGTAGATCTAAGTTATAAGAGAATGAGTAACTTATATAATATCACACCGTATGCTGCCTCAGTGGGACAACTATCCCAGGCAATTGCTCAATCAACTCTTGGTGATGCAAATTGGAGATTAAAATAATTAAAGTTATAGATTTTATATTTATTTTTATCCCACTTTTAAAAAGAATGGTGGTAAGAGGTCAATTACTTTTTAAAACATTTTCATGCAGAAAAGTTTAAATTATCAACTCACAAGTAGTCTAGGTTCATCTATCTAAATCACCCCAGCCCCAGCCCCTGGGATTATATGGAAGCAAATCCAGGATATTATTTCCTAAGTAAATAGAAAAACACAATTTAAAAGCAGAATAAAAAAGTTGAGGATCATTCCGTTTTAAATAGTATAAAGGAAAACAAGTGATAGAGAGAATAAAATGACTAATGATATAATTTATAATTAGACAAGAACTATAAGTGTGGATTTAATTTTTCAAACGGGATATCCCCAAACAATTATAGCAGAAATCACTTAAATGAGGAGAAACAACTTGATAATTTTTTTAAATTTCTTTATTGGTTAAGGTATTACAAATGTGTCCTCATCCCCCCATTAACCCCCAACCTCCCCCCCCCCCGACACTCATGCTCTAGCAAATTGATGTGGAAGACAAGCACTGGATAAATGAAACTTAGTTATCAGCATAGCAGCTTAAAGAGCTCAGATTTTGTTAACTAAAGGATTCTAGTTCAGTTTCTTTTTCAAGTGCAGAAAGCACTGAGTAGAGATAAATGGTTCTCTGAAGAACTATTAATGAAATATGCATGTACTTCCTGGGGTGGAGAGGAGAGTCTATTATCTGGAGAAAATAAACGGAACCAAGCACTTGTTCAATACTCAAAATATATTTAAAATATAATTCTAAAATGTTATTTCTTAAAATTAACAAATGAGAAAAAATATTGAAAAATATTATAACCAACCTTTTCCTGGAGTCCTACAATTTATAATATGAGCACACATGCATACACATTTATTTTTTTATGCTCACAAAGATCTTATGGATTAGGGTGGTACAGATAAATTATCCCTATTTTATATGGGATCATTTTAAAGAGGATAAATGATTTGCCTGAGGTCATAAGAGTGGTAAGACAGAGAGAAAACAAGACTAGACCCAACTCATATTAACTATAATATATGTCCTCTTACAGAAGGAGCTGTGCTTTAGGTTGAAATGAAAATGGCTAGACACAACCCCTCATTAAATAGGAAAGTAAACTCAAAACATTATGCAAAAAAAATAAAAAAGATATTAAGGTTAAAAAACACACAAATACTAATCTATTACTCAATTATGAATACAAAGATATGTTACTGAAAAATTACATACAAAACTAAGCCTCATTCATGAATCTATTATAAAATTGGTTTATATTAATCCAAGAAAATACATTGTGATATTTGATATTCATTAATATTTCCTCCCTCCATTTACAGAATCTTGCATCTTTCTCCCTTCTTCTTCCTGTATAGGATTCTAATTCTAGTCCTACCATACCTTAGGAGATGCTTGACATCTATACTAATAATAGAGGAATATGCAAATTGCCCGGGATGCCATCACAGTAATGACCGATCGGCAGGCTGTGCGTGCAGCAGGCACAGGTGGGCAGGGAATTGCATCATTGGAGGCGGGACCACAGCCTCCACATGCCTGTGCCGGGGGTCTTAAGGCATGCAGAAGTCCGCAGGCCTCCCCACGGCTGGCCTGGGGGTGGGGCTGCAGCAGGGGCCTCTGTGCGCCTGTTCCGGGGGAGGGCCTGATCAGCAGCTGCTGTGGCTGCTGTGAGGGCCGGAGAGAGAGGTAGGCCTGATTAGCAGCCTCCACGGCTGCTGTGCCACAGGTCCAGGTCAGGGCGCATGCAGGAGGCAACCAATCGATGTGTCCCTCACACATTGATGTTTCTCTTTGTCTTTCTCTCTCTCTTCCATGCTCTCTAAAAATCAATAAGAAAATTTCCTCAGGGAGGAGAAAGAAAGAAAGAAAGAAAGAAAGAAAGAGAGAGAGAGAGAGAGAGAGAGAGAGAGAGAGAGAGAGAGAGAGAAGAAAGAAAGAAAGAAAGAAAGAAAGAAAGAAAGAAAGAAAGAAAGAAAGAAAGAAAGAAAGAAAGAAAGAAAGAAAGAAAGAAAGAAAGAAAGGCCATATCCTATGAAAGAGACATCTTGAAAATGCCTAAAGAAAGTTGTCATTTTTTTGTGGTGAAGGGACTGGAGTCCATGTTGATGAAAACACCTTGGCGGTTTTGAGGGCCGAGGGTTGGCAGCTGTGGCAGCTGGCAGTGTCAGTGGCAGCAGCAGCAGCAGCGGGGTGATGGGGGCGGTGCCTTCCCCTGATCAGCCCGGTGGCTGCAGCTAGGCCCGCTCAGACTGCAGCTTAGGCCCGCTAGCCTAAGCTGTCAGTAGGACATCCCCTGAGGGCTCTCGGACTATGAGAAGGGAAGGATGGGCTGAGGGACCCCCCTCCAAGTGCATGAATTTTCATGCAACCGGGCCTCTAGTAGCAGAATAAAAGTAACAGTCAAATTTGCACTTTTTGAGCTCAAAGATAAGGTCTATGCATCAAAATGAGAAAGAAAAGGGAAACATGTCTGGCTAGTCAGATGCAGTTATTCCTCTGCTGTATTTCACCACCATCATCATGGGTAGAAATTTATCTACACTAGAAGGGGGAGAAGAGAATCTGCAGGCAAGCAGGCAAATTGGTCACAGTGACTATCTCTTAGGTGTGTTACTGCACACAGTTTTCTCCGTGCCAAAACCCGGAGGCACCTTTGAATAGTATAAGTAGCCACTTGAGCCTCAGTTCTTGGAAGAAATTCAGGTGAGCATCAGTCCTTGGCTTAGTCCCACACAGGTGGGCATCCAGCTGTATCTGGGAGAAATTGGGTGAAAGAGGCACCTTGTAGCCACAATAAGGAGGATGGAGCAGCAAATGCTGTACTGGCACGTTGATCAGAAAGAAATGATGCCTCATTGGGGACCACAGGACTAAATGCTACATCATAACCTCCCAGAATTCCTCCTTACATCCGCCCTGCTCACAACTCCCCATATTTGCGCTGGCTTGGCATTTCCTAAACTTTAAGCTTGTAGCTCAAACTGGATAAGACTGGAGCTTACATTTTTTGAACAGTTAGATTTGTGATGTGAGAACTGTATCATTTCATATATTTTAAGAGTGTCATAGAATATTTCTCAATAGAATTAATTAAAATATTTCAGCAGGACATATGGTTCAGAGAACATGCTTCAGGGTTCTAATTAGCATTGCTTCCTTTTAGAATTTCATTTAGACTAGAAATTCTCAATAAAAATATACAGGGTCACTATGTCCAAACAATCCAAAGACTGACAACGTCACTGCCAATAAAAACAAGAGTTTTGTCACTTTAAAGATTCATCTTCCCCCTGGTCTGTTTGGCTCAGTGGGTAGAGCATTGGCCTGCAGATTGAAGGGTCCCTGGTTCACTTCTGGTAAAGGGTATATTCCTGGGTTGTGGGCTTAATCCCCAATACGGGGTGTGCAGGAGGCAGCCAATCAATGATTCTCTCTCATCATTGATGTTTCTATCTCTCTCTCCCTCTCCCTTCATCTCTGAAATAAAATAAAAAAAATACATTAAAAAAAGATTCATCTTCAAATTCCCAAATATTATTCCTATAATTTAAAAAAATTAGAATTTTTGTGTACCAGGCTTATTATAACACCTGTTTTAAAATTTTAATTGGTAGCCAAGGTAGATCAATAAAATAATTTAGAATCAATAACAACATAGTTGGAGATGTCTGCTAAAATAATCAATTATAAGAATTTCCTTAAGAAATTAAGTGTAGCCGAATTTTATAAATAATATAAAGGAGTTATCAATGAAGCAAACATCTGGTTGATGGAAACATGAATACACTAATCTTTTTGCTACTAAGTATCATAGATAAGATCTAGAAAAAAAAAAAAGAAGAAAAACATGCCATTCCCACCCAGGATAAAAGGTTACTCCAATCAGTCACATACTTAAAACATAAATTTAAATTTAGTTTTTATGAACTGTGAAGGATTGTTAAGTTCTTGGAATTCAATAATAAGATAACATTTCTGATCACAAAAACCTTACACATTAATGCAATATTGCCATTGGGCTGCAACTTACAGAAAAGGGCCCCAACCAAATATATGAAAATGTATGTACACACACACTCACAAATACACACAGATAAATTATGTACATTGGCGTATTAAATGTTTTGAGAAGGCTAAGAGGAAACAAACCAAAAACACTTTCAAACATTTTAAACCAAGTATTTACAAACTTTTTTCAGGTTTTCTGCCCCTGGCCCTCTTACCCATATGTAACCGTTCCCTTCTGATACTTTAGGAAAGATTGGTGCAGTGAATTCTAATGACAGAAATGCCTTTCCCTAGTGTCGGCAGGAATCCTTCTTCCAGATATATCAGTTTGAGATACATTTCCCTTCCTTTCTGACACCCTTAACATTCAATAAAATTCGTATCTATAATTTATAATTATATTCATTTGTCCAAGGAGTAGATTTACTCACCAATATGGAGGGTTTTGGGCAAATAGCAAGGACAAATAAGATTGCTGGATATTCTCTCACAATAAATTAGGTAATTGATAGTGCGATTTATGTATCAGTATCTTCTGGGGGTTTTTAAGTGATAATCAATGTGAACCAACCTCCTAAAGATGGACAACACCAGATTTCTGAACTGGAAAGCTTATGACTGGATTCTGGATTTGGCTCAAGTCCAGGCACCAGGAATGGCTTTGGCTCCAGGTCTCACTGCCTCTGTGATATCACTTGGCCCTTTGTACTCTGATGCCTGCTCCCATCATTTTCTCTTTCGATATAATGAATCACTGTAGAATACTAACTATAAATGTTTTCTTCATCTCTAATATTCCCTACAAACAATGAGTTTTTCCTCTCTTCTCCTACTGCCTAAGTTGATGCCCTCACTGACTCTTACCTGTGACTCTCAGGAAGCCACTATCTCCCTGCCACCAATGACATACCTAAAATACCACCAATGATATACCTAAAATACCTACGGGCTGTGTTATTCTCATAAATAGTTTCATTAGTTTCTACAGCATACATGATCCATTTCAACCTCCTCTTATCCTTTGGTTTAAATAGTATTGCAATCTCCACGAATTTCCCTAATCTAATATTTTCTTTATTGATTAAGGTATTACATATGTGTCCTTATCCCCCCAATGCTCCCCTACCCCACTCCCGTTCATGCCCTCACCCCCTTGGTGTCTATGTCCATTGGTTATGCTTATATGCATGCATACAAGTCCTTTGGTTGATCTCTGCCCCATACCCCCACCTAATCTAATTTTGATCTTTTTGTAATTTTTTCTTATAGCAGCCTTTCTTTTTTTCTCACTCTTCATTCCCCTGAGCAGAATTTGTGGTCATAGTGTGTGTGTGTGTGTGTGTGTGTGTATGTATGTTTGAGGTGAGCATATTCAATTATATTTACAGGGTGACTCTCAAAATACATAATCAATATGGCATGGGCCCAGAACAGTCAGAATTAATGCTAGGCTAGGTATTTATGTATTATTTTTTTTAGTTGCTGAGAGGAAGGGCTATCTAGTCAGAAAAATGAGGAATCATTCAGGACTACCAACGGCATTGAACTATTTCAAAATTCTAACAAGTAAAATGTCTGTGCCAGTTTGAACCAGGTGACTATTATTTCTAGATTGCCTGCCGACTTAAATAGAGTGTATGCTACTGAGACCAATTAAACATTTCTGTTTCATTGGGCAACAGATATCCTCAGCCTAGAAAATGTCTCTGTGAAACAGAGTGGGACCTCAATAAGCATTTTTTAATTGATCTAAATGTGGCATATGAAGCCTTCCATAATCTGCTTTTCCAATTTCAAGTATATTTGTTTCTGAATAGTGCTTTGCTCTTCAACCAGAGAGGAAAAATATGTACTGTAGTTCCTTTCAGACACCATTTACCATATGTCTATGCCTTTTCCTGTGTTGTTCTCTCTGGCTACAATATTGTTCAAGTAGCTTATAACTGTTCATTCTCTAAGACTCAGGTCACACACAATCCCTTCAGGTAAATATTTCTGACACCGTGACGCCAATCTCTCAAGCCTGCCACTAGGCTGCCTTAGGTATTCCTCCTGTTTTTCCTTAGTGGCCTCACAAACATCTATTATAGCATTTTCCACATTCTTTTGAAATAAACTCTCAACTATCTAATTCCCTTTCTATGATCTCTCAAAGAGCAGGAACCATTGTTTATATAACCTGTGTACTCAGCTTCTAGCTTCCGGCTGAGTTTTTATTCAGACATACTGTCTGAATAAATAATTGACCCAATTAGTGAAAAAGTACAACTTACGGGCTACATAATATAGATTTCTACCCACCATGAGGTTAAAATTAATAGAACTATATGCCTATAAATTTAGAGATGATAGAAAAGAGCACAGGGATAAGAAAAAGGAAGTCATTGAGATTCCAAATCTTTCAAATAACACCAAAACATATTAGATTGATGTCAGATTCATTCCACAGATGAGTTTTGTTCGGATCATATTGTGTTTTAAACACTTTGAAATTTAACTGTAATAAATAGGGCATGAATCTTTAGTTCCCCATGGTACCACCATTTCTTACTACTAGGCCCACATCCTAGTCTCATTTATGTCATCTGCCATTAAGTCAAAGCTTTAAATTTGAGTTGGCAACCCCTGTACCAATAAAATAAATATTACACCATAAGCCTAAGCAACCATCTGACTGTTTGACCGTTTGCCTGGTAGCTATGACATGCAATGATTACCAGAGGTCAGACGCTTCAACCAGTAGAGGAGGGAGCATTATTCCTCAGGGAATCAGCCATGGGTTAGGTTGCTGTTGGGGCACTGTTGGCCCGGAATCTGCTTCACCTGCACCCCAGACCCAGAGATCAGTTTCAGCCAGAGCCCCCAGGCCGAGGGACCCCACCAGGGCATGAGTCTGTACACTGGGCCTCTAGTATTACATAAAATGTTGCTAACAGAAGCAATAGAACTAGTGAAACTATGGTATTTAGTTTGATATTTTAGTAGAAAACATATCCTTAGTGAATTTGGAAAATATTCTAGTTACCTATCTGTTTTAGAGTTTCCCATTCTCAGCAAAAGCAGTTAGGTTAAAATATTAACAGTCTGTATAAAATGTAAGAGAATGTAGTTAAAACCCTCTTAATTCTGGGACTAAAACAACACTTCTATAGTGTGTGATATGTACCATGTTTTTGTATATCAACTAGATAATAAACACTTCATTCTTTAACTTATTTGAAATACAATTCATTGAGTTTTCAAACAAATGAATTATTTCAAAATTCTTTTTTGTTAGTCCCAAAGCAGACAAATTATATCATATGTCACACAAACAGAAAAATATAAACATCTGTATTTTAATTGTAGTCAGCACTGGATTGCAGTGTTGAACAATCAGAGATCATTATACCATCCTGAAATATCAGTAGGAGAGTGTCAAAAATGATGAGTATTCCATGTTTACAAAAGACTCTGCCTGTGGCATGCTGTGTGCTTTTATGAATCATTTATCATTTACCATTAATCTGTCATACTATGAAATATTACAAATGTGATTCTGCATGACAGAATAATGAAACACTAAAAAAGGCTATATTTAATAATTTCTCCATAAAAATTTTTTCAGAAAATGTTATGCATACATATGCATTTTTCCCTTTTCATTATTTCAAATGCTCTCCCATATCATATTCTTAAAGGAAGACCACCCATTTTACAGTGAAATTGTAGGTAATATTTTCTCCTTGGATATGAATATTTGAACTAATCTAATGAATTATTGGGTACTTAAATACACGGGAATAGAGTAAAAAGTAATCTTCTAACTTTTGTAGTGAGTAAAAGATAAAAAAAATGCCTTTAAAAGTATTTATGGAACATTGATGAGGAAAGAGTTAACAAAAGTAAAGATAACCAATGAGGATATTCTGATACAATAAAAACAAACAAAACAGAAAAGAAATAAAAGAGAAAGATAATAAAAATAAATGTGGCATATCATCGTTATATTGTTTATCTTACTTTTGAAGGAACATAAAAGATTCAGAATTTATGTTAAATTTATAGTCACCTTTATATATATAACTGAAATTATATAAATCCATGTAATTCTATGAGCAGACTCTTGAATTGCAGAAAAAGTTGTTAGAACTTTCCTATAATTTACTTCCTTAGCTGCGAGCAGAACACTCTTTAAATTTAAAAATAGATTTCACATTTTTTTAAATGGGCAGATCCTTAGAGACCACTGAATCAAATATTTATTCTTATAAATAAATAAAAAATGAGACTCAGAAAGCTTAATTAATTTGCTCAAGGTCATATTACCAATTAGAAGAAGATAAAGAACTATAATTCAGACCTTTGGATCCTAGTTCAACTTATTTTCACTATTCCACAATAACTACTCAATCTTCTCTTTAATCAGTTTATTATTGTTACCATCACTGGCTTTGTTACTTTGAACTTTATTTCAAAATAATCTTCAGCACTCTGATGCCAGTAAATTGGCAATAAATAGTCTGATGAGGCATCCACTGAACTTATCATCTTGTAAAAGAAAACACAAAGTAAAAGCAAATAAGAATTGGAAAAACACTGATGCAATGAAATATAACCACTGTTTAAGCAAATTGTAAAATGTCTAGCCTAATATTCTTGCACTATGTTTCCAATAATCTCCTTAGAATTTTAAGCATATATTTTCTTAAAAGTGAATTAATAAAATGAGAGAAAGGTGAAACATCAACCTTGATATGCATTATACGATAAAGGCAAATATACATTTACCATAATGACCTAATAAGTCATTTGACAGTTATTTTGAAAATTCAACTGATCATATTCTAGAGCATATTATAGTCACTTACTTGGAGGTGGAAAATAAATAATTTTGTATAAAGTGGAAAGAATATTATAGCAAGAGAGTGATATATATATATATTTTTTTCTAAATTACAGCTTTATAAATTATAGCTTGTATTAAAAAGTCTAAAACATCTTTTGATGTTTGTTGATGGTTTTCAAGTCCCACCATTGTTCTCCCCATTCTGCCCACATGTGGGCAAGCTGATTAGGAAGACTGGGTCCTGCCTCCTTTGGCATCAGTGAGAGGTTCAAGCCATGCAAGCACTGACTTGAACACAAAAACACCTCTACAACTCCATAACCACAATAAAACTCCACAGCCACTCTCCTTTCCCTGCTCTCTTGTGACGTTTTGGACTTGTTTGAGGGCCTAATCTGCTCTCCCCAGAAAGCCTCGTTTATGTGAGGAATAAAAATGTTCCTACTCCCTTGGTGTTTGTGTGGTGACATCAGTGTCTAAATCTACACTGACTGTGGGGTAACCACAACAACTGATGCAGTGAGGAGGGTGTTCAGGTGATAACCACCATGACTGAGGGTCTCTTTCCTCTTGCTTTGTCTTAGTTACTAGCTCTGGTACCTGCTAGAAATCCTGTACTTTGTGCTGTGCTGCTTTGGGCTGCATTTGCTGACTTCTACCAAATCTTTATCATAGATTTAATCGACCTACATCAGAAGTGTTGATAAATGGCATTTAGAAGAGAGAGTTAGGGGCCTCCTTAAAGTGACTCTGGATTGTGTGCCTTAGCCTGGATCTACTGGTGTGTCTCAGTTTGAATTGTATATGCTGATTCCAGCATAAGCTGTGAGTAATTCTAGGTTCAGAGATAAGACTCTTTGTGACTGTTGCTGGTGAGTTTCAACCAGGCATTGGCTTTCCTTCTATAGAATGCTCAGGAAAAAAATTGTTGATAGAATGTGCAATATATGGGTCCACTAAAAGGCCAATTGTGTGGAAGAGCAGTTAACATGTGGCATGCTGAAATCTACACTCCTTAAAGCCGATGTCTCACTAAGACCCTATAAAAATGCTTTTACTGCTGTTCAGCCTTCTTTGCAATAAAGATCTTGACCTTTGGGCTTATTGAGGAAAATACTGATGGTACTCACAATGCACAAGGAAGGAGGTAATTCAAACCCTACTTAAATTCCATATCCTTAAACTTTATAAAGCATCAATTGCTATAGGAAAATACCTAACCCTGATGTTAGAGATTCAACATCCACTAGAGGAGAAAACTTAGAAAAATGAGCGGGGTAAAGAGATTATCCTTCCTTCAAAGTATGTCCAGTAACTGATAAAATAGATAAAAGTTGAGAAAAGAGAAAATTGAAAGAGAGGTCCACAATTGCAGCTAATGAGAAAACAAAAATTTACTATAAGAAATCGGGGGGGGGGGGGTGAGTAAGAGATCAACCGAAAGACTTGTATGCATGCATATAAGCATAACCAATGGACACAAGACACTGGGGGGTAGGGGAGGCCAGGGGAATGTCAAGGGGGGAAAAAAAGGAGACATATGTAATACTCTTTGTCATACTTTAAACAATAAAACAAAACAAAACAAAAAAAGAATTTATCCAATAAAAATATAAAACATCTCTAATCAGCTCTTGAATCTCTACAAGGCAGATTTTAAATTAATTTTAATAACAACTGAGCTGCAAACCTTCATGGTCTTAATACAGAGGATGGAATTAGAGTTATTTCTGGGGATCCCACCAAATTTAAACAAGGGCATATCCTATAGTATAAAGGGATTGTGAAATACAAACAGTAAACAAGGAAGTATGCTCCATTTTAGTCATCAGAATTATTGCCCTGACTAAATATCCCATAGTGGTCATGAAAACATTGACCAAAAAATGTAATAAATTAAATCATGTCTTTGGCACTTATAATAAATAGGCTTGACAAACAGATTCCCTGGGTCTTTTCCCACAGCCAAAGTAGTTAATGTTTCAATATATATGAAAGAGAGACTTAAAAATTTAAATAACAGAATTATTTAGAGAAGTGGCATTTATTCCACTATTTCTCCATTTAACCACCCAATTTGCCTCTTCTGAAACCTGGAAAGAATCAATGGTACCTCATAGTAAATTACTGCAACCTTAATTCTTGGTTCCACCCATTAAAGGCCCCATAATCACTATTATTGAATGTACTGACTCTATCCAATCGTAAGCTGGTAAACATTTCACTATTATTGATTTGACTCATATGTTCTGTTTTATGCCTATTTTCAAAGCCTCTCAGCCATAGTTTTCCTTCACCTTTGATGGAATACAACACTTTTTGCTTTGAACTTCATGGTCCTGGCTGCCAATGAGGTTTTCAACAGCCCAGACATCACACTCTGTCTTTGTAGGCGAGATCATGGATTGCATCCAACTTTCTCAAGCAGTATGGGTAATGACATCACACTGATGACATCTTCTTTCAAGGAGATTCATTTGCCATTATCATTCAAGGCACACAAATACAGAAGAGCTCACAAAGAGGGGCAGGTTCTGTTTCCTCACCCAGAACAGAAGGCCCTAGTTAAATCTCTAGTAATTATTTGGTCAGTCAAAAGCAACTCCATCTATGACACCATTAAGAAAGTACTATTGACCCTCATGGCACCACAATGTTAAGCCCAGATCAAAATCTTTTAGGAATTCTTAGATTTTGAGGGCAACATATTCCTCATTTATACTTTTACTTAAGCCTGTTTCTGCTGGTTTCTATTAAACTGGTCACTTTGAATGGAGCCTCCTACAAAAAGTCTTTAGAATCTTTCCTAATAATAATACAATAGGCACTACCTCCTACAGACTCCATATGCTGTCCATGGACTTCTAATGCAAAAAGCTCCTTCTTAAGCCCCTTATGATAAGCCATGACAGCAGCAATTCTGCATACTCTATCTCCTGGAAACTCATAGGTGCCCATAGGCCCTGAGTCCAGCTGTCCATTATGTCTTGAGTCATGGAAATAATACCCTGCAAGTCAGGTATGGCCACTAAGGCCTCCTTGCTAAAATAAAAAATAATACTCACATATTAGAGCCAAACCTAGGTCCTCTGGCATATCCCACTTGGATGAGGATATGGCCTTCCTTGTAGATGCTATGGTTTTACAGACCATCATTCCTCTTCTGGACCTGTTAGCAATTTGAGTATCTCCTTGGGATCAACTGAGTAAACAGCAAAGGAAATCTGCATACCTTACAGACAGTATGGCCACCATCATCACACATAAATGAACTCCCTGGTAAGCTGCTGTTTTTGTTTTTTTTAATTTGTTAATCCTCACCTGAGGATATATTTCCCATTCATTTTCTTAGAGAGTGGAAAGGAGAGGAGGAGAGAGAGAAACATCGAAGTGAGAGAGACATATGGATTGGTTGCCTCCCATACTGGCTCTGACTGGGGCTGTGAATTGAGGTACATGCCCTTGACCAGGAATTGAACCTGAGACCCTCCAGTACACACAGTCTGAGGCTCTAACCACTTAGCCATGCTGGCCAGGGTGCTGCTGCTATTAATACCTTAACCAAGCTATTCCTGATAAAACACTCAATGATAAATACAATTGCCCAAACTCTGAACTGTCATCTTTATACTGGATGTCCTGGTCAGTAATGAGGTCAGCAAGTAGCTCCAGCTAAATAGAGACCCTTGGGCCACTGTCAGTTGTCTGATCATGTGATCCAGCAATGAAAGCAAAAACAATTTCTAACCCAGGGTTGCCCTTTTGGGGTAAAAGTTTCTGGGAATATTGCCACAGAGATACCTAAAATATAAATCAGTGCCACATATATATGGCATTTTGCATACTAAAGCCACAATACAAGGCCTCACCAAGATACCCCACCTCCTCTTCAGCATTCTAGTTGTAATTGACAGTGATCAAGGCACCCACAATACATAATGATGAGCTCTTGTACTAGGCATTCAATAGTATTTTTACCTCTTTAACCAATCTCTGGAGACAGGCTAGATAAAATACCATCATGGCTTAATTAAACAAGTTCAAATTCTATTATAAATTAAGCATGGCACATTTCACTCATCAGTCAAACACCAAGAATGAATGTGATCAAGTCTAACCTATTTTTGATGTCTGATTACTGATAGCTTTCCAGTCCTACCCCTCTTATCACTCTCTCCCTCCCCTTCTCTCCCCCTCCCTTTTTATTCCACATCTGGGCAAGCAGCTGTAAAGAGTCTGGGTTCAAGCTCCTTTAGAACCTGTAGAAAGTTCAAACCACACAAAGCCCTGACCTGTGTTAGGAAACTTCCACTCCAATACCATCCCCTGAACACAATAAAACCAATGAGCTTTCCTTGCTCCCTTAAGCCACTTTGGATCATCTTGAGATCCTGCCCTGTTCTGCTCAGAAAGCCTCATTCCATGTGTAAGAAAGCCTTCCGCCCCCTCTTAGTGCACATGTGGTGTCACGAGTCTTGACATTCAAATCAAATTGCAAATGGGGAGGGGTTCTGCTTCTACCCGGTGACCAAACACACCTACTGATCAAATTATATAAATAGTTCCCAAAGAATTAAATAATATAATTACAAACAAACAGACATGTTAATCATATTTTCCTTACTCTAAAATGTTAGGGCCAAAAAAAGTAAGTTTTCTTTCTTATAGGCACAGAATTAGCATACAGTAGTCCTCCCTTATCCATGGAGGATACATTCCAAGACCCGCAGTGGATGCCTGACATCATAAATAGTACCAAACCCTATATATACTAAGTTTTAGCCTATACACACATATCCTTGATAAAGTTTAACTTACAAGTTAGGCCCAGTAAGAGATTGACAACAGCGATAAAATAGAAAATTATAGTAATGTATATAATAAAAGTTATTTGAATGTGATATCTCTCTTTCAAAACACCCTGCCTTCTTGCTGTGATGATGTGGGATGCTAAAATGCCAAACATATCCCTGACTCTGTGGAGCCATTCTTTACTTGCAGTAAGTAGCGTGGTGTCCCTCATTTCTGGGGATCCCTTGTTGAACTCTTTGAATAGCCTCAATTCTTTCCAGGGCAACAAGTTGCCATCAATTGGAACATGTTTTTTTGTTCTTATCTTCCACCATGAATTCAATGCCTTTTCCATCTTGACTAAACCTTATCAGCCAGTGTGGCCGTAGCATTTGCAGTTTGAAGTATGGCAGCAAAACTAATGAATTTTTTTTCCCTTCTTCAAAATTTCACAGATGAAAGATTCATTCTTACTGAGATAGCTATCTAGTTATTACCTGTGTTTTAATATAATATTATGGTAATGTTTGAAATAAAAAAATAAACTATAATTCTATATTATAGTCAATGGCATAGAGAAAGATGTTTTGATACTGAATGAAAGAAAAAAAATACTGTAATGGGAAGGAAGAAAGATAATGGCTGCAACTAACAAACACACATAAAATATGTGGAAGTAGGAGAGAAGTTCAAGATGATGATAGCTATTAAAAATTAAGAAAAAGCCTCTCCCACAGCAGTACACAAAAGGTTTTAGTAACTCTATGTGCCCATTGTATAGAGTAATTCATTGTACAGAGCAGACTAGACTGATAATAACTTTGCATTATTGAGGTATTCATACATTTGAAATCTATGCAACCAAGAGCCCACAC
The DNA here is from genome assembly GCF_000147115.1 of Myotis lucifugus. Taxonomy (NCBI): domain Eukaryota; kingdom Metazoa; phylum Chordata; class Mammalia; order Chiroptera; family Vespertilionidae; genus Myotis; species Myotis lucifugus. The sequence continues at coordinate 2,651,190 of NW_005871065.1, forward strand.
TAATAACAAGATATAAAAAAGAGCATATTGACTTGGGGTGGTAAACACACAGTATAGTATACATAGGATGTATTATAAAATTGTATACCTGAAATCCATATAATTTTGTTGACCAACTTCACCCCAATAAATTCAATTTCAAAAAAGGAGAAAAACTTGAAAAGGTTTTTATGCACACTTCCAAGATTCCACCTGTTCAGAACTAATATTGGGAAAGAGTAAGCTTTGTAGCTTAACAAATATCTATTCCTGTGAGTCTTTTAGTAGGTAAAATCGTCTGGGACAGTGGTCGCCAACGGGTGGCCTGTGGACCACTGGTGGTCCGTGAGGTCCAAAGGTTGGTGACCATTGATCTGGGAAGTTAAACACAAAATTAAGTCACCAAAGATTATCCTAAATCTCCTCAAGGTGATTTATATGTTGGAATTCTCTAAGAAATCTGAATGTCAGTGTGCATTTTACACAGTCGATATTTGATACATGCTTTACAAAGAGTAATTTATGTTAAGATTTTCCATATCAAACTGTGGCAATGCAGTTTATTCTCTGTAGTGGGTTGAATTGTGTCCCCCCACTCCAATTATAATCTACCCAAAAGCTCAGAATTTTATTGTATTTGGATGCAGTGTCAAATATTGTCAAATATTGTCAAATATTGTATTTGAAGATGTAATTAAACATCAAAATGAGATGATACTGGGTAAAGGTGGGCCCTAAATTCAAAAACTGGTGTTACTGGAAGAGAGGGTCAGAGATACAGACAGAAACAGAGGAGACACACAAACAGGGAGAAAGGTCTTGTGAAGACAAAGGCAGGTATTAGAGTGATGCATCTATAAACCACCCAATGTCACAGATTCCTCGGGGGCGCTAGAAGCTAGGAAAAGGCGAGGGAAGTTCTTTCCTAGGGCCTGCAGAGAGCACGGGAACAGACTGATGCCTTGATTCAGAGGTCTAGCCTCCAGAACTGAGAGAAAGTACATAACTGTTATGTTAAGCCACCAACTTCATGAAATTCTGTTATGATTGCCACAGAACATAAATGCATATGCTTTTACAGTAAGGAGAGGGTGATTAAGGGGAGACAGGGATGGGAGAATGGGAAGCGATGATAATTTCAAAAGGTAACCGTCCATGTGAAACTAATTCAGGTATTATGTTACTAAATATGAATAATTTCTTCTGAATTACAGTTTTAAAGAGCTTCTATTTTTTTAAATCCCTCCTCCTTCAATTGCTTCATGTATCTGGCTTTACCAATTAGTCCATTCAATTTTGACCTCTGCACTGTGTCTTTATCTAAAATAAAAGCTCCATTATCTTCTATTCCAGAAGAAAACAGACAAAAACAAACACTAGCCTCTGATTTATATCCTACTTTGGCTGCCATCCTAGCCTTTTTTCCCCAGCCGGGTTTGTTAAAATAGAAATTCACAATGTTTATTCACTGATTTTACTAATTCCCCCCTCCCTGCAATTTGATTTTGGCTGCTACACTCTAGGTGTAAGTGCATACTAATAAAAATATTTCAACTCTAAAAATATCAACAGTTCTCTTACATTCTAAAGCACCTTATGTAAACCAAACTAAAAATAAAATAAAATCTGTCCTCAATGTGTTTGGCACTTCAAATAATGCACGACGATTAAGCAACCAAACCATAAGGGAAAGCAACTGTTATTGAAATTTGAAAGATGAAGAAACATTAAAACATATTTTATTAATAAAGTAGGGTGTTTTTAATCTACAAATCCAATTGAAATAATTTAATTGTATAGAATAAAGTGAAATTCTAATAAATGCTATCCAACTGACCTAGAATTATTATTTTTCTAAGTATATTACACACTTGGAATCCAGCAGAATGAATATTCCTCAAGTGAACCTAATATCTGAAATTCAAATGAAATCCAATGTGCTTATAAAGGCATTATAATTGACAATTCATTTATTGAGATAAACCGAAAGATAGGAATTGACTGATAGATCAAATAGTATTCACTCAATCAAACAGTAAAGCAGAGTCACATACATGCACATTTAACTTATATGAATTCATTTCTACACCAGGTAAAAATAATGGAAATAATTTGACCTGTGTAAGAAACCAAAATAGCTCGTCTGGTTTTATCTGAAGAAACTGTTACCTGTTCTGACATTGGAGGTAAAATGTCCTGTTAAAATTACTCAGAGACAATATGGCTTGTGCAAAATCATGTAGATGATCTTAATGGGATATTTAAGGTATTTCAAGGGTAATGACTATATGTGATTTTCTTCTTATAGAACAACTTTGAACCTTAATCCATGTAAAAAAGGCAATCCCAATGAATAAACTGAGTGTATTTGACAGATATTATGTTAAATAAATTTACAGAGTAAAATTCTAAGAGTGTATATATATATCCAGTATGTAAAAGATATAAAAGAAGACATGGTTGCAATTTGGGATAAATGACAAGAAAAGAGAAAATAGTAAGAAGTGATATATTATCAAATTATATTTTAAAAGTCATAAAATAAAGCCTAATGTGGCAACAGAATGAAATTATGGCCGAGTGAGGATGAGAGGAAGCAGAAGCAACCAGGAATTTTATTTGTACAAAACCAGTGACTATTGCTTGATCATCTCACAGTAAGTAGGCAGAGGTAAAGATAGGAAGTAGTCAATGATCAGTATTTATTTAATTCTGCTGGTCTGCTCCCAAATTTTAAAGAATCATTAGGTAACTGGTGATCTATTGGAGACGTGAAACACAAGATACTCGTTTTTGTGCTTTAATCACACAATATAAATGTTTTATTTTTAGCCACACTACTCTTAAGACTAGTCCAATCTGGCAATTCATTTTATTTCATCTTTTTGGAGGGGAGGAGTCTATGAATGTGAACATAAAGAAAAATGCGTGTGTAGGTGCACACATGTGAATATGACTTGCTATGTGTTACTATGCCAATCACTTATATAAATTATATTACTTAATTATCAAATAACCCTATGAGGTAGACATTTACCATGTCTCATTCATAGATTTTAAAAGTAAGACTCAGGCTGATGATGTGACTTGTCCAATGAAAAAAGCTAATTGGGATGGGCCTGGTGCAGAAATCTTACTCCAAAACGGGCATTCTGAAACCTAATGGTATTGAGCGCGAACTATGTGAAACATACTCTGCATATACAATCTCATTTATTCCTCGCAACAACTCTGCTCTATAGACATAATGATTCTCATTTTGCAAATAAAGAAACTGGGTCTCAAAGAGATTATATGATTTTTCCAAAGACAGAAAGCTAGGATGTGATAGCTTAAATTAGAATCCTAGTCTCTTTAACTTTACATGTAGTTTGAAATAAAGAATGATGACACATTTATAAAAATAAATTCAGTTCCTTTACTAATAAGTCAAAGTATATTTGATTTTATCCACAAATAATCCAATTTTGTTTAAAAAATTAGTGTTAAAAACCACCGATTATTGGTTGCACAATTTTTACATAAAAATTAAATTTACCTTACATTAAGCCTGTTAAAATCAAGATTCCATTCTCTAGAAATCTGTTAATATAATTTTATCTTAATCACTATTTTTTCTCTTTTTAAACATACGTAGGCTACTGTAAAACATCACTAGGTAATCAGAATATCTATGTGTCAAGGAAGAAAATAACTATTTATCCTCTTTTTCATTCCTGTGGCCACATGGCATCCCAAGAACAGAATATAATAAAACAAATCGATGGCTTCTCAAGAGGACTCAGATAGCCATGAAGTCTCTGGGACCTTCACTGCTGCGATCATGTCCGCAACCATTTATTCATAACAATTTTGGCAGCTGGAGACTATAACTCTTCTAGCAAAGAAAGAACTGTCATGGGCTCAAAAGGCAAAAAATAAACACAATTAAGTAGATGATGTTTCTCTTTCTAAACTATTGTCCTCTTCACAAAGAGGTCAACTCTGACTCAAATGATCAAAATGCTCTGAAGAAGAAATGTTTTGTAGAGTACAGAAGTAGACACCTTGCTAATGCTGGCATCATCACTCTAGTTCAAGGTTGAAATAAAAGGGTTAGTACTTCATTTCTGATGACAATGCTCTCTCGCGTAAGTTAAGAACCTTGGACTTGTTTCCGAAGAGAGAAAAGGAGGATATATAGGTTCTAGCTGGTTATAAGAAATTGGACTGGAAGCATCAGCTTATTTTATATATTAGCAGAAACAGATATGATCCAAAAACCTTGATATGACAGTATCCATGTCCTTCTGCTCAAATAGTCACCCAGACCCCACACATCCATTACAGCTATAGCAAATCCTTTACCATATAACACGATGCTGCAAATCTAAATTCTAGAAGTCTGAACTGTCAGCCTCTCTCTCACATGTCACTGCTCACTAAATTTCCTTTGCCCATCCACCCATAAACAGAGCATAACCTGGGTTAGATCCAGCTGGATCTCAGATCCAAAACCTTTAGAAGCCAGGTAAATGGCTCTAAGACTTGTGATCAGGGAGACACAAAGGCAGCAAAGGACACAGTCTTCTCAGTGCCAATGCGGAACAGATTGTCAGGTTGACAAGATGAGCTGAAATGTCCTTTGCTGTCTTTTTTTATTCGTTGCTGTCCCAGGAACGAAGTGCTCAAAAACAAAATTATTTCTTTCTGGGAATGTGTCAATAAAGTGTAAAACTTATATGATGGTTTATTTATGTACTTTTGTCATTATTATAATACTTCTATATTTGACTGCATATTTTGCAGAGCAGACTGCTTTATGCTCTGGTAATTTCCCATTTTATATCATTCAAGTATGAAGGCACTTGCAAAGTTACTGGATGTACTTATTTTTAAAAATTAAAAACAATCCTGTTTTCATTTTTATATTGTTGTTCACCTGTGTATTTGACTGTAAATTCAAATTGAATAAAATGACCTCAAATTTTATTATTACAAAGCTATCTAAAAGGATTGCAAAGTAAAGTACTTTATGAATAGTAAATATTTTCATTAAAAAACTAACATTTTTGAATAGCATGTAGTGAAAAATCAAGATGTCCGTAATGCAATGCTACATGATGAGATGAATCTTACTTACCAAATTCCTTGGGAACTGCTATAGAATAAACACAATTATGTCCCACACTGTAATTTTTTGGATAGTTTGGTGATAGGACAGTGCCTTCTGAACCCGTTGAACGACTTCCACATGGTGCTAGAAAAATGAAAACACATTATTTTTAGGAAAAAAAATTAAAAATCATATTGAGACAGGTCAATAAGCCAACACAAGTAAAATAGGAAACAGAGAGATAACTGAACAACTGGCCAAGCAATTTACAGCCAGATAGAGAAGGTCACCTCCCTAGAGATAACATCTAGGCCTCGGTTGTATTTCTGCCCTAAGCCAGCAAAGTAGCAAAACCAGGTGGGCAATGCCAGGACCAGCTGCAATGACTAAGGACCCCCTGCCCCGGCACTGATCAATCAGTAGAGACCAGGACCCTGAAAGGGCACGCCTGGAAAACTGATGAAGATTCTGCTGAAACTCTCCCCTGAGACCTCTCTTAAGATTCCCGCCTGCAAGAGAGATGAAACCCAAAAGACAAAGGACCCAGAGTGAGCAGACTGTGGAGCAGCCCACGCCATTCCCTTCCCCCTTTCCTTCCCCAACTTCTTCCCTCACAGGCACGCATCTCTTCAACTCTCAGGGGCCCCATGAGACTTGCAGCCAGGGGAGCAATGGGCAGTGGCAGCATGTCCTGGGCTAACCTCCCAAACCTGTCTCCAAGGGCCCCTTTTCTTTCACTTCCCAGTGAACCAAAGCAGCCCTGCCTAGGTCTCTCCTGCTGCTTCTTCTATGCTGAGCCCCTCTTTGTTTCACTGTCCCCAGCTTTAATAAATGTACCCGCACAGTCACCTGGACTCCTGTTGTGAAATCTTTCCTATAGGACAGTGATGGCGAAACTATGACACGCGTGTCAGAGGTGACACACAAACTCATTTTTTTGGTTGATTTTTCTTTGTTAAATGGCATTTAAATATATAAAATAAATATCAAAAATATAAATCTTTGTTTTACTATGGTTGCAAATATCAAAAAATTTCTATATGTGACACGGCACCAGAGTTAAGTTAGGGTCTTTCAAAATGCTGACAAGCCGAGCACAAAAGGTTCGCCATCACTGCTATAGGAAGTCAAGAACCCACACCCTAGGAGGACCTGCTTAGGGCCAGGTCCCCTGTCCAGTAACAACATTATGAGCACTTTCTTAATATAAAAATATGTCTTCTAGATTTTAAGGCATATCATGTTTCTCCATATTTTAACAAGATCCCCCATGGTCAAGTATTTTAACAATAAAAAAATTGTGCACAAAAGATTTTAAACATCAAGATTTTATTCTTCTCAGAAATAAAGTAATATAGTAATATTGTAATGATGCTATCTCTAGAGGTAATAATGGTGGGCCTGATTTCCTTTATGATAAAAGTGTAATGATAATCATCTCCTTTATAATGATAAGAAATTACATATGCAAGTGAGAAATTGTTTCACTTCCAGGCTTTGAAAATCTACTGAAAAATCAACCCTGATTATGCTGTCACCAAATTATTTCTATACATGGTACAAGGCTGTACATTTACTCACTCGTCTAGAGAAAATATTCTCTCACCAACCTTTACCTGTTTATATAATTTACATTTAAATCTGAGGAGATGCTGATGGTGATAGAGGCAGACTTTTTGTTACCTCAGCCCCCAGTGTGCTATGTTCCTAAAAAAGTTGAGGTTGAAACCAACGTTTCTGGCAAATTCGTAGGTGATTGTTTTGTTGTTCACAAGAAACATGAATGCATCAGAGAGAGAGACTGAGCTACTAATAGAGATTTAGGAATACAAAGCATAAAGAAGATAGCTGACACTCTTTAAGTAAATGAAATCACCCAGAAAAGTATGTAGAATGAGAAAAGATGGCCAAAAAGGAGGTCTGGAGAGTGCCCAGGTAGGATCAGACAGAGGTGGCTGCAGAGAAATTAGTATCTTGGGAGCCAAGTGAGAAGAGAGTTTCAATTAAAAAAAAAAGTGTTCCAAAAAGTTAAAGTTTGCAAAATGGTAGTAAATGAAAAAGAAGTCTAAGTAAAATGTCCATCTGGAGTATCAGGGAGCAAGGAGCTTCTTTACACCCATGGTTTCCTTGAGGAGGGATTTTGCCTATTGGCTGCCTGCCTGCTGGCCCCACCCCTCACCCTGTGGAGGTGGAATGAGCTTCCTGATTGGTGAGCTCAGAACAGGAACTTACTGCCAGCTGGGAGCCACATGCCTGCAGAGCACCTTTGCTGGTCTCCTCCTCTACAGTGTAAGTAAGGGGGTGGCCTTACTTATTGCTCCTGTAAGTGCATAGGAAGCCCAATGTTACTGCTCCTCACCGTTATCAATATTAAAACTGATGGGTGATTTCTTTCAGCCTACCTCTTAAAAGGCTTTGAACTTGTGCAGGATTCCCCTCAAACACCATATATGAAGTTTTTGGCATAATTAATACAGTAGTTTCAACCAGAGCAGCTTTCTATCTGTTATAGCCAGCAAGCCAAATCCAGCCCAAGCCAAGAGAGGTTTTAACATTTTTAAAGAGTTATAAACAAAACAGAAACTAAGAACATGTAACAGACGTGTGGCCAGCAAAGCCCCAAATGCCATTTGGCCCTTTACAGAAAACATTTGCTAACCCTTGAAATAGAGTAGAGAGGAGGGAGCTAGACTGCAGTTGAATGAAGAACAAGTGGTGCATAAAGAAATTCAAAAGTAATCAGAATCTTAACCATAAAAGGAAGGAGAATGTAGGGAGTAGCTGGGGGCAGACGCAAAGCTCACTGAGTTTTTGTGAATGTCGTTTTGTTTAACAGTGAAGGAGTCTTCACAAAGGGAAAATGGGGGCACTGACCTGGAGGCTTGGAGAAGATGAGATGAGCAACAAAAGCGGAGTGACTAGTTCTAAGAGGCATAAGTGACATGCTCCGTACCTGAGAAAAGGGCTGAAGGAGGCAAAGGTTTGGGTTTATGTTGGCAATTTATTGGAGGTAACGCCTGACCTTCCTGTTGACAAGAACTAGATGGGGTGTGTTATGTGGCTTGAGAAGAGGCATGAATGTTTGAAAAAGTGAAAACTTTTTATTGATTTCTGACCAAAGTTTAAAATATAGCAATGTATTTAAAAACACACACACACACACACACACACACACACACACACAACATAACAGCATGTTGTATTGTGATAGTGGCTAATAAATTCTGCCTTTTTGTCTTTTATTTTCCATAAAATGGTAATAACTAGTTAGACTTAAGATACTAAAATTAGAACTCCCCAGAATAACAACAAATTGACAGTGATGATAATAAGCAAAGGTGCATCACTCTCATCACTCATTATTGTTTGAAATTAGTCAGGTGTGTTCTTATTTCAGCACTGATAATGTTATTCAACCGATAATACTACTCTGAGATAATCATTCAAGGATAAGTAGTATGTTTTATGTTAAATTTCCTTTCTGATTTAAGGTGCTGCAAAATTACAATACTTAGCATGTATGTGACAAAACTCTTATTTTTAAATTTGGAAAGTATGAATAGCAATGAGAGCTTCTGATTGAAGTTTAGCTTTGTGACTTAGTCATGAATATTCTGTCATTCCACATTAATGTGCAACTGACAGCTCAATTTGTTCTGTATATTTTATTTTGCATAATTAGGACATTTAGCTTATGTTGACAATAGAATTTATAAATATAAAAAATAAAGGTTTTCATTTTAAACCATTGATGAATATATATGAGGCTGCATATAGCCACATCCTTACTAATATTATGTTAGATTCTATTATTTGTACCGGTAGCAGTAATTTTATGTTTCATCTGGTCAGTGATTACAGCACGGCCTAATTCATACTCAATTGTGCTGAATACTGTAATGACTGGAAATATTTTATATAGCATATCAATATCATGAAAAAGGGAAAATGAACTATGCATTGAGATACAGTTTTATTGTAATCTGTTTTATATTTATTAAAATCTAAATGAAATAATGACTAAGCCAAGCTAACTTTACTAATTCTTCTAATATTGGTTCCTAAATGCTTTTCACATTCTCTCTCCCTCTTTTAATTTCATCTTGTTGGCTAGTAGAGAAAAGGGCAGCCTTTATCTTTCTGGCTCTGTTTAACAATCAGTAGAAGATAAAAGGAAGCCAGAGCTTTTAATTCTACGCTTATTTTTGCTATCTGATTTACACATGTGGGCCTATTGTTTCTCCAGACAGCTACCTTAAATCTGCATTTTAATAGAATTTTTTGTAGAGCACATGAATTATGGGAAGAAATGGTCCTATGGTTAACTAAGTTTGGGAAATACACGGATAAAAGAAGCAAGGTTCTTTCCTATAGGACTTCATTGAGACTTTAGTAAAGTTTGGGGAATATCATGCTCTTTCTTACAAACTTATTTGATCATGGAGACTGTTCAGTGAAACATCTCACAAGACCAATGTTCCCCAGGACACTGCAAAATGCCAGATTGATGATTCTAAAATGTTCTATCACTTTGGCAATAATTATAGGATTTATATTATCGACTGTAATCAATTATGATTTTGCAGCACTATGAAACTATGTGTTATGTATACATATAGAAACAAAGTGGTTTTAGAGCCAAAGTATTTTAAAGATTTAAAATGAAAAAATTAGCCTATTATAAAGTGCCATTATTCTTGATACTCTCTCCCTGACTTTTGGGGTCCAAGACATCATTGATTTGTAGCCTGCACCCTATGTAGCTTATCAGCCCCTCTCTCCTGTCTGCCAAGGTAGCTGCCACAGTCCAGACTCCCAACAATTTCCACAAGAACTCTTCCGGTGGATAACCAGCTCACCTCATTTCCAAAAGTTCTTACCACTGCTAGTTATTTTTCTAACACACAAGTCTTAGCAACTCTTCTCTTCCTAGAACAGTTTTGATAAATAGTAGGTCCTCATAAATGTCAGTTGGATGATTACATGAACTATGCTTGCAAGATCAGGCCCCTATAAAATGGTGTTCATAGTCAGCACATAAAACAAACATTTCATTTGGTTGAAATAACCCCAGAAATTCACCTAAATCCAAGGCAGAATTGAGACAAACCCTCTCTTAATAAGTCCATATACTGGTAAACCTATTTTTTCTTTATGCGATTAAAATCACTACTATTATGTGAAAGATTATGTATCTTTAAACATTAGAAATGTATCCAAAGATGAGATTTTTACAGTATGAGAGCCACATGGATACTGAGTTCCGCTGAGGAAATAGCAAACAGCAAAATGTCTATCACTTCACCGTAGCAAATCCATGCTAACATTTACTCACTCTGGAGTATTCCCTCACTGAGCAAGCGAAACCAGCCACACAGTCCAGTTATGTGTTATTCTTTCTCTTTTCTCTTTCTCTGTCCACTTTTTAAAAAATTTTTGGCTGAAATTGATTGTTTGATATGTATAAGTAAGAGGTGCCCATGTTGTAACTATACTGTATATGCGTCCTCCACTCCTGAACTATGAGCAGCGATGGAACAGATAGACGTGGTGCTGCCAGGGAAACCAGAGGATGAGCCTGCAACTGAGTCTTACAGCTTCTAGCCAGCCAATGAGAATACTTCCCGCTGTGGCTTGATCATGTGTGTGTGTGTGGGGGGGGGGGGGTGGAGGAGGAAGATGAGGGTGATGACAGTCAGAAGCAGGAGGAAAAGCAGACCCTGGAGGGGAAGGAGGAGGAGTCTTCCCACTGAGTGAAACAGAAGGATCCCAGACCATTTACAGGGAAGAGGTACTACTTGAATTTAGGGATTTTATAATACATGAAACATAGCCTCAAGCTCCTTGCAGTTTCAATCCGTCTGCTCACTTGTGCAATGTATAATTTATTACCAAATATACCCTATAATGAAAATTATTATATAATGTTTAATTTTTTTCTCAGAATGCAAGTTCAGTACTTTTAAAAGTGATGAATTCTTACAGGTCACGAAAGAGCAATATGATATATTAAATCAATAATTTACTAGATGTGGCCTGTGACTCCTTCAGTTTGAAAGAACTGCTGTACCTTACAAAAGTGCTGGCCCAGGTCTAGTACAATCCTTATGCCCTGATTGAATGTCACACATCATAAATCCTGGTGTAGAATGTGTTTGAAAGCTAGATCTCTCATGGGGTCTTTTCTTTATTTCTAAAGAAGGACTTTCATAACCTTAATCTCTGTGATGTGAATTTGTAATGCAGACAGCTAGACAGCTATTACTGCCAGTATTGACTTTAAGATTAAAATTACTATTGCTTCTTTTTCTCCCTTTGTTCAAAATCTTGATCTCAGTAAAAAATACCTAACGATTCATCTATTCATTTGATTCTCTTCTTCATGTCTCCTATGTAAGCATACATACTTCAATTTGTTTATCTGCCTTAGATCATAAGCCCCCGATAAGGCTATAGTATCATAATGGTGATAAATACTAGTTTAAGTAGAAATCATTACTCTAAGTAACTTTTTTATTTTGCTCTTCATTTTCCTCTCCATTATCTTGATATGTGTACATTTATTTATGTGCTCTGAGTTTTCTATCGCTTCATCTGTTCACCTAAATATAAAAAGCAAAAAAATCAGTCTTTATTATATGTGAATTAATTTTGTGTTGTAATTCCATACTCTTGTTTCACACTGAAGAAAATAAATCCATCTCAATGTTGTAACCAGTGGCTTGTAAACCATTTTAATGACCCACTAAGTCAACTTAGTAGGCTATGAGCTTCTGCATCTGTCACCTCACTGACTGCCTAGACACAGTCATTTGGTTTTGCTGGCTAGGAAGGCATTCTCTTTCTCTCTCTTTCTCTCGTTTTATCTTTATCATTGAAAGTATTACAGATGTCCTTTCTCCCCCTCCTCCCCCACTGTCCCCCTCCTCCCTAAGAAGGCATTCTCTTCATCCTCCGGCACACTATGAGTTGTGTTCTCCATCAGAGATGTGTTCTTATGACTAAGCCTTAGGAATAGCTGTATTCCTTGAATAATTCTTCCATGTTACTATATACAAATTTTACTAATAGTAGTGATCTTGTAGTTCGTGTCGAATACCTAATCACTCATTTTTATCTCATTTTCAAGATTGGGATATAATTCACATACCATACAATTCACCTTTTTAAAATATAGAATGCATGTTTTTCTAAGAGCAGATACACAAAGTCACATAACCAACCCCACTATCTCATTTCAGAATTTGTCATCCCCAAAAGAATTCCTGTATTCATTAGCAGTCATACCCCATTCACTCCACTCCCAAGTCCCTAGCAATCCCTAAGCTTCATAAATTGTTTATAAAATTTATACCCCTGGAACCTAGTATAATATTTGTTTATGCAATAAGCTTTACCTATACAATAAAATTAATATAAGGAAACATAAAACACAAATTATATTAATATCATTTCTTTGACTAAATGCACCGAATGCAAAACTCATGGATATTTCAAAGCTTTTGTTTAGAGTAGCAAAGCAGAATGCCATGTAAAACCCAAAGATTTGGAATCAGGAAAGACTAGGTTTAATTTCCAACTTCACTATTTATTGGCTGAGCAGCCTTGGAAGAGAGGAAAATCGAACTAGAACAGGAAGTGTCTGTTAGATCTGATATATGAGGTGGGCTTAGGTAAAATGAATTAAAAAACTCCTGACCTACTCCAGATTCATCTGGAGGCGATACAATGAGGCTTTCATAAAGGTCTTAGGAAGATGAACTGACCTCATAAGTCTCAGGAAGGGACACAAAGGGTAGTGAAAGGGCAGGAGAAACTTCCCTGGTGTTTTTGCCAAATTCTTCTCTTGAGACCATCGGAGGTGCCTTTTATTCCCCTACCCAGGGCATTGTCTCATGGTTTTTATTTTCCTCTCTTCTTAATTTTTCCTAAGGATGAAGAGCAGAATACTCCATCCCAAAGCAAGAGGAACCTACAACTTCAACTACTTTCTCAAGGGGTGCCCAGCTGTTCGTTCATGGTCAGTCCTCTACTTTTGTGGACTCTATTCTTTACAAGTCCAGGGAGAAAGAAGAGCCGACAGTATTCGTGAAAAGGTGGAGAAACTTGCCCATCTTCTTCTTGTCTATATACTTCAGGGTTCTTTTCATTGTTCCATGAATTTTAGATGGGGCGGGGGAGGGAATGTCTGTATTTTTACTAGACCCTAACTGAATTTTTTTTTTCTAACTGGACTTTAGTATTTTCTTTAATTTCAAACGTAGGCAACAAAGCACAGTAGTATTAAAAGTAACTGGGACTTTGTCACCAATAGAAATCACAGATATTTTTATATTACATTATAAATGATGCAGATACCTCAAAATATTTATGCTCATCACTACTAAAAATTATAGCAGTTTTTAGACCTGATGCTATAACTTTTAATTAAGGCACTGATTAAGAACCAACATATTATTACATCAAATGTGGTTTTTATTACAGATTTTAAGTACATTGTAATTAATTTATCTTTAAGTTTATGTATTTTATTTTATTTTATACTTAAAAAGATGGTTCTAAGGTCTATTTGGTTCATAAGACTGCACGCACACACACACACACGGAAACCCTGTGCGAATTAGATTCATCTACTCTCTTCCTTAAGGGAGCTTGCCTCACAGATTGTTGATTTGGCCTAAGGAGATCTGAAAAATATTAGTTTTATTGGAGGATTCTTTCTTTTCTGCTCTTTTGTCTCTTCCTAACAGGACAGATCAATTCTTCCCTGAATCAGAAAAGTTCTTAACCTCAGATTTGGCTTAAGTTTAAGGCTATTTAGAACCATAGCCTAAATATAGTTCCTATTTACTCACTGACTTTCCCATGTGTTTCAATGTAACTAACTAGATTTCTGTTTTGGGACCTGAAACCAAATTCCTGGTTGCACAGAGAGAAGTTCTATATTGTCTCCTTGTATGCATATATATCCATTAGGAATCTTGGAGTGAATGGCTCACTGGTTGAAGTGTAAATGTACTAGTAAAATGAAATTTTTCTGTATTTAATAAAAGGGAAGAAACAGCAGCTTCCCCTCTCCTCTTTCAGAGTGTCTCCTCAGAAATATAATGGAGAAACCTTTTTCATTTTACAGTGCGAGGCTGCTGACTTTCTGACCTTTGGAAATATAAACACATACTTCTGAAATAAACTCAGGGTTCTTAACAATAGATATAAGAGACAAGGTGCATCAATTGGTCTTTCAAGGAGATCGTGTTATTTGTTCTTTTTTAAATGTACTAGTCTACATTTGCACGAGATTCTGTCTGGTCTTTTTAGTGTGTTTCACAAACTGGCTACAATGTGTATTGTATTCCGGATATGCTTATTCAATACTAAAACTGCTTTCTTTCTCTTCAAGGTTTTATGAAATGACCTTTGTTAGTAGGATTTTTGTTTTCCTAATGGAAGTAGAGATTTGGCCATCCATAGATCCAGTCTGGAGTCCCATTTCATTATAAATGTCTCTTGTCTTATTACCTTAATACCATTATGTAATGCAATTTATACCACACCTTGACTTCTAATAATTATTGTTATATACATTATTTTATGTATCAACTAGAGGCCTGGTGCACGAAAATTCGTGAAGGGGGGCCCTCAGTCGGGACTGCCTCCCTCTCACAGTCCGGGAGCCCTCGGGGGATGTCCTACTGACAGCCAAAGTCTCAGTCTGGCCTCCCTCTGTGGGAGGTGACCGGGCTGATCAGGGGAAGGCGCCGCCCCCATCACCCCGCCACTGCTGCCGCTGCTGGCTGCCACGCTGCCTGCCCTCGGCCATCACAGCTGCTGCAGCTTTGTACAGAAGGACATCCGGTAGGACATTCGGCTGTCTGGTCTCATTAGCATATTATACTTTTATTATTATAGATAAGGAAAGAATCACTGGGTTAATTTAACTTGATTTTTTAAACTTTTTTTTCTTCAATTCTCACCTGAGGACATGCCTTTTTAAAATTGATTTTAGAGAGAGAGAGGAAAAGGAGAGAAAAGGAGAGAGAGAGAGAGAGAGAGAGAGAGAGAGAGAGATCTATGTGAGAGAGAAACATCATTTGTTTGCCTCCAACACATTCCCATACTGGGATCGAACTCACAACCTAGGTGTACCCTGATCAGGAATCATCCCTCAACCTTTTAGTGTACAATGATGCTTCAACCAACTAAACCACCTGGCCAGGGTGTTGATTCAACTTTCTGTATAAATAAATTCTTTTCTGTTTTTGTGCAAAACCTGGCAGCACATATGGAAGTTATGTTTGAAGTCTGACTTAAAAATAGAGTACCTGATAGCAGAGAATGGAGACATCTTAGTACAACGAGAGGCTACCCATCCATGTGACTACCCCTCTGGAGATACGGGGCAGCCATTGAGATGCCAAAGGCAAGGGAAATAAAAATGGTTTAAATATGAGCTCCAAATCCGTGGTCACAAGAAAATATTCTGTGAATTACTGCCATTGATTTGCAATCAAGTTGCTTTTTACATGGGCAATCTACGTAGTATGCTCCAGAATCCACAGCAGCAGGGATGGATTTATAACAATGTCAGTGATTCTCTAGGCTAGCAGGCAGGAGGCCAACTGGAGTGGTATGGTACGTAAGCGTGCCTGGAAGAATTAGGTGCTTAGTAACATCTGCCTCTCTTTCCATTTCCTTTTAAATAATACTTTCCTCCCATCCTATAAAAATGAAATATGCTTTGGTCTTATCATTTGTTTCAATACAAAATACATTTCACTTCTTTGTAGAACACGGTTTTCATACATAATCTGTGTATTATGTCTATGAACAAAATTCCTATGTGTAGCTGATGAAAGGCAGATATTTGATGATACTCAGAAATAATTTACCACTCAGTCTTTGTTTTATGAATCTTTCATCTACATGCTTTATTTATATCATATATTTAAATGAGATAAAATTCTATTGGTTCAGTATATTAGACTAGATAATCTCTATGTACATTTATAAGGAAATGGGACTCCAGACTTTTTTCACATCTCAAAACTGTATACACTTCCAGGACAGTTGAAATAAGGAATCAATCTAAGGCAAGTTATGCCATTTAAACAGGAGATCTGGAATAAAAGTTCAGTTATTTATTTCTTCATAGAGTCTAACAATATGATTTAATTAAAAGTAGGCCACATGAGGTTACTAATAAGAGATAAGTATAAAGTTGAAAAGCTATAATTACAAGATAAATTTTTTTTGTTTATTTCAAAGTTTTCCTTGATTTGATAGGGTAAGAGGGATTTTTTTAAAAAGTTTTTATCATTCCTTATATAGTTAGTTGGCAGTTGGACAAAGAATGATGTCAGATAACTACTTGATGTCTAATAGTAACATATTCAAATTTATGCACTTTGGACAGACTTGTGGGTCATCAGTGATCCAGTTTCTTGATTCTTTTAATTTCCACCCCAGAATCCAAGACTTAGGTTAGCATGAGTGAAATAAAGTTGTTAAAAATAAGCTGCAGCCCTAGCCGGTTTCGCTCAGTGGATAGAGCATCGGCCCTTGGACTGAAGGATCCTGGGTTCAATTCCAGTCAAGGGCACATACCTTGGTTGCAGGCTCCATCCCTGGCCCTGGTCGGGGCATGTGCCAGAGGCAACAAATTGATGTGTCTCTCTCACATCCATGTTTCTCTCTCTCTGTCTCTCCCCCTCCCTTCCACTCTCTAAAAATCAATGGAAAAATAGCCTCAGGTGAGGATTAACAAAAAAATAAAATAAGTTGCAGATTTTCAAAAGAACTGAGTTAACACTGACTATATCTATTACGCCATTTGTATTCTGTGCCAAGTTGATTTCAAATGAAATGGAAAAATGCACTTTAGATAAATGCTTTTATCAATTATCGGTAGGGATTTATCTTCCCTTAATTCTTACATGTAGCCTGGAGGAAGATTTCAGGCTCAGTCTCACAACTTAATCTTAACGTCATGCATCCTTTCTTGAAACATCTAACCAACTAAAATATGCCAGGTACCCTTAGGCTCTAGAGATATAAGAAGGTCAATACAGGTCATTTGAAGAATTAACCAGCCTACCCATAGGAAAGTGAGTAAGAGCATGGACTCCAAAACAAGACTGTTAGGCAAGCGTGACTTTGAACAAGAGACTGAACTGCTTTCTGTGTCTTAGTTTCCTCATCTGTAAAACGAGAATATCAGTACTCCCTAAGTCATAGAGTTGCGGTGAGGTGTAAAATGATATGGGTACAAAACTTCGTATTGTGCTCAACACAGGTAAGCTATTACCTCTCATCATCCCTTCTATGTGCTTTCCCTATTGAACATCTTTAATTTCTATCCAAAATTCCATTTACTCTTTTTACTATATGTTCACATATGCTGAACCTTATGGGTTAAATGCACCATCCCCGCTTGTCTTATATCTCACCTGATTCCTTCTTATTTCTAATTTTAAGAGTCAGTTCTTGCATCACTTTTATTGGGAAGACCTTCCTGCTCTCTTTGTAACTAGGTCAGATGCACCTCCATGCTGTGCTCACAGCGCTTTGCTTTTATTTCTAGCAATGGACCTTATCTGTCTGTATCTCATCAGATTGTAGCTCTCTACAGGAAAGGACCACAGTGAATTCATGTTCTTATCCCTGTTAGTGCAGGATCAGGCTGATAATTGGTGCTTTTGAAAGCCTAAAAAATAATGAATGATGCTATTTCTTCTTTAGAATAATTGGCAAACTAGTAATTATTTAACAGTCCAAATACATATATTCTTAGGGTCCTACTATTATAATTATCAATTGAATGCTCACTACATATGCAATATACTTGATCTTTCCCATTGCCATGGAAATGGAAAAGATCAAGTATATTGCATTGGTCCAGTTATAAAATAAATAAGTCACAGGGCTGTAATGTATTGCATGATAACTATAGTTAATAATACAGTATTCATAGTTGAAGTTGGCAGGGAGTAGATCTTAAAAGTCCTCATCGCAAGAAAAACATTTTTTGTAACTATGTGAGATAATGGATATTAACTACACTTATTATGGTGATCATTTGTCAATATATACAAATGTCAAATCATTATGTTGTACACCTGAATAAACTAATATGATGTTATATGTCAATTTTACTTCAATTAAAAATGATTATTATTGTGACCAATACTCTCAAGGTTAATGGTTTTTACTTTTCAAAATTCTAAGGCCTTAAAATAACTAAGGCTTTTGCACACATAAGAGATATCTTTACCCAGGATAAATTGTTTTAATTTTAGACATGTATATATGAGTCCACTCTTGAACTTTAGGGAGTAGTGGAAGAGTAAATAGAAGGTTTTATTCTACTAAGAAGAAAAGCAATCATATGGCTCAAGGAAGTCAGAGAGCTAGCCAGCTAGGGAGCTGGGGAAACAGCATTCAGACAGAAATGACAACAAATGCAAAAGCCCCGATACAGAAGTGTGAGCAGTGCTTTGAAGAAACATGAAGGAGGCCAGTGTGGCTCAGCTGTGTGCTAGAGGGAGAATGGTAGAGAGGTAGGGTGCATAGAGGAAGATTAAGTAGAACATCATAAGATCTTTGGCATTTATTCAGATTTAGGAAACCACTGGTAGATTTTGAGCAAATATGTGATAAAATCTTACATATGCTTTTAAGACTATGTTGCTGTGTTCAGGAGAGACTGGAGAAACAGGGGAGGGAAGAAACTAGTTGGGAGATAGGATAAGAGTTAGGAGATAGCCGGCAGCCTAGATCAGGGTAGAGATGTGTTTATATAAACAAATCCAATGCCATTAGGGGAAATAAATCAAATGATGAATTTTAAGGGAAAATATGAATCAGTCACTGTTTGTGTTTTATTACTTTTACCTAATATTGAATCATATTATGGATAAGAATGATAGAAGATAATTTTGTTTCAACAGATACTTTTCAAAATATGAAAAATAACAAGGGAAGAAATCATTTTCTAAACACATTTTTATATCCAAAGTGAATTGCAGCATATATATATATATATATATATATATATATATATATATATCCTGTTCTGCTATCATTTAATGTATGTGACAGTCTCATGAGATAATCTGCAGGGTTTCTCATCTCTGGGCAGGACTTAGCACAGGATGATATCATTTTGGATCTACTTCTGAAGAAAATAATCTCCCAGTGTCTGACATAAGCTCTTAAAAAGATTTTCTTAAGATTTCAAATGTATGTTTAATCCTTAACAGTGATAATAATCTATAGTCTGAAATAGAAAAACTTTGTGCATTCTTATGGTTCAGTTCAGGTTAAAAAAATATTTACTTAGGGCCTCCTTGTATAAATTAACATGTTTCATGCTAAAAGGTAATATGTATCCCAAGACTTAGTAAGTTTATGTTGAGAGACTAAGGTAACACTAAGGCAATATTATAGAAAAAGAAAAATATGTATGGTTGTACTTAAAGAGTTTGCAGAGTATGGTCATGTTTATTTTTATATAAAAATAAAAACTTTATCTCCTTATTTTGGCATTTGCTAATCACAGTCCAATAGTCCTACTTATGTCTTCTAAAGCAAAGCTTATCAGTCAGTCAAAATCTCCAAAAAAAACTTGGCATGAAAAGCAGCAGAGTGTAGCCATCCAACACGCAAACACTGATGAAGTTAGAAATAGCAGTATAAGCAAAGTAACACATGACAAAGGCAATTATTAGAAAAACCAAAAGTAATATGTATCAGGAACACTGAAGAGAGGGGCTATGGATATGACATACTCTTTATCTATTATTTCAGGAAATCAATAAATATTGTCTAGAGTTGGTGAATCAAGAAATGGAGCTTCATATGTTATGCAGGGTCACAGGTTGGCCCATTGGATCAATTAGAAATAGAACCTATTAGAAAACTCAGCTGAGGAATAAGAGAATAGAGGAAATGACCATTGCTTTAAATGGTAAGCTATTCGTATCGTATTTTAGTTACAGCACTTATGCATATTTTACTTTAGTAAAAATACAAAATTTACCTTAATTAAAAATAATATATTCTTATAAACAACAAACCCTCTTGCTCTAATGCATATGCTTTACACACTAATTTTGACTCTTAAACTATTAAATCAATAAATCTAAAAGTCAGCCAGTCCTGTGTATTTGGGATTTCTATGCAATCACTATGAAGGAAAACAAATAGATATGTCTATCCTTATTAAATAGAAAAACAACAACACCCGAAAATGTATTAATCTCTCCTTACTGTGTGACATTAACAATGACAGGATCAAATGCTTTAAATAAGTTACTTAATATAATTCTCCTAACAACCTTCAAGTTATACAATATTATCTCACTTAGATATGCAAAATAAATAAACTGAACAAAATTACAGAGTTGACCCGGGCTTTTTGCTTATTTTTAAACCATTTTTTAGTTTAATATATCTAATTCTAAAACATGGATTTTTCCTTCAAATATACTAGAAATTAACAGTTGTGGTTATATTTTTAACATAAATGTATCTTAGTTTTGCTATAATGGCATAAAGCATGCATTGAATAACTTTTATTTGTTTTCCATAATACCTTGGCATTATGGTTAAAAGTCAAGTGATATCCACTTAATTGATAAAATGTTTTCTCTTAAGAAATTTAAAAATACCAAACTCCTGCACTACCTGAATATGTAGCCATACGATGACATTAATCAATTATATTTAATTAATATTAAAATGACAAAAGTATACTAGTTCAACTAAAATATAACATGCAATGCATGTTTTCTAGTGATATGCTTCTTGTTGAAATTTTACTAGGTCTTCTGTATGTGTTGTGTTAATTAACTGAGTCTTTACAATAACTTATTAAAATAAAACTATTATCAAGTTTTAGAGATTTAAAAATCAAGACTCAGCTTGCCTTAGGCCAGTGATGGCAAACCTTTTGAGCTCGGCATGTCAGCATTTTAAAAAACCCTAACTTAACTCTGGTGCTGTGTCACATATAGAATTTTTTTGATATTTGCAACCATAGTAAAACAAAGACTTATATTTTTGAAATTTATTTTATATATTTAAATACCATTAACAAAGAAAAATCAACCAAAAAAATGAGTTTGCGTGTCACCTCTGACACGCGTGTCATAGGTTCGCCTTCACTGCCCTAGGCTATAGGTACAGTGAGAGGATTAGAATGCACATCTATTCTTCCCTCTACAATGTCTATAGATATTATTATTCAACCAACATTGCATAATATACTTAATTGGGCTCTAAATGAGCCCATAAAATATTTTTTGTTCAGAGGAATTTATTTGTATATGTTATGGCATATTCCATGCTGAAATTGGCATCGGTATGACCTATCAATAAAAATTAAAAAAAACAAAACACTATTCAAAAAGAATAGGCTTATTTTAGGCAGGTATATACTGAGTGAATGCAAGCTAAACTCTGGTTCTCTTGTCTTTCTTACCTAAATCAATGAAAGCCATCTATTTAATCATTTATCCCAGTGTTTAACACCTATTTTTTTATCTATAATTTTCTGTATCCTTTGAGTTTTCTCCATCAGAATTTTTGGTTATTTTTTGTCTGGCTCCCAAAATTTCCCAAAGTTTCTTAATGATCACTGACAGTATATTTCGAAAAGTGCTTTAGTATGTTTTTCTGGCTTAAACAGATTTCCCTTCTGTATAACTCTAAATTATAAGATAATATAATCACTCTTTTTCTTAAATTTCCTATTAACTTCCACACCATACACTGATTTTTTTCCTCTTTGTGAGGATTAAATCCAAAGTAATTTTCTTTTTATTCCCTTCATCTTCTGATAGATGAAATCATCAATTAAAGTCAAGAACTAACCAGCAATTTTAATAACAGAATGACCATTTAGTAGATATCTACCTTTTCTTTATTTCTTATAACAACATTTTGAAGTAAAAAAATTTCAGTTCTCCCTATTGTTTAGATTAGAGACAATAAGCATAGAGCAGTGAAATAACTTGTGTTTAAGTTAGAAATCACACACATATAATTCTAATACATGAATATTACACAACTAGAAAAAATTACCATGTGTATTAGACACAAAAAATCCATATTTTTAACCATCCGATCAAGGTTGTTGGGTGTATTTTTTCCACTAACATTCATAGTAAGAAATATACTTTATATCAATGAAAACATAAACACCTACATAAAGACACACACCTATGTATATTTATTACATTTTATTTATCTCTGTATATAACCAAAAACAGTTGCATAAATATTATACTTATTCTTACTGTGTTCTTTGAATTATGGTGTTTTTCTGTTCTTCTAATTTTCTTTATTTTATTTTACTAAAATTTTATATCATTTGTAAAAATGCTAGCCATGACCCAGTGGATTGATTTTATGACTCATGGTGGTGACCCATAGTTTGCAAAGTTGGCCCTAGATGAGATCATCTCCATGGTCAATATTGTACAACAAATCAGAATCATTCATCTGACTAGAGAGTCTGTGATAACTTTCCATAGTGATACACTGTCTCTCTCTCCTTACTGACTTTTCCCCCCACTGTGTCTCTATCCTCATAAATATAGTTATATGCAAACATGATTTTTGAATGTGCAATATTATTTTTTTCTAATATAATTATTTTATTTAGTTATAACATCCATCTCCAACAGCTTGAACAAAAAATCCCCATGGTCTGCAATATAACTCTCTGTCATTTTATTTTAAGACTAGAGGCCCAGTGCACAAAAAACCATGCACTCGGGGGAGGGGGGTTCCTCAGCCTGGGCTGCACCCTCTTGCAGTCTGGCAGCCCTTGGGGGATGTCCAACTGATGGCTTAGGCCCGCTCCTCACAGTCAGACATCCTTAGCACTTCTTGGAGCCGTGATCCCAGCTTCTGGTGGAGATCCCCTTGTGGGAGTGCACTGACCAGGGGGCAGCTCCGGCATTGAGTATCTGGCCCCTGGTGGTCAGTACGCATCATAGCGACCGGTCATTCCACTGTTTGGTCAATTTGCATATTAGCTTTTTATTATATAGGATGTCTGGTTTTCATTAAAATAATTTCTAAACCACTCTGTGTTTGACTTTCTGCTTAACACTAAGATATGGGTTTTTAGAAAGGCCACAAGTCACCAGTTCCATAAAGTGGTGAACTGATCCTTATTTTGGAAAAATACTTCAGGAATTTATCCAGAAATATATTCATAAAATACTGAATCACCATCATCAAAACCTGCTTCATTGTTAACTGGGGACGTTCACAGTTTCCCCTCTTGTGCTCACTGGATGATCTCTTCAAAACCATTCCCACAGAGCTGTTCATTTATTGCAGCTCACTGCTCAGCAGATTTCATTCCCCAAGTGAAGGTATGATCTGTTTCAGGCGCCTCTCTGATCAGTAATTGCCTTAATCTCAAAAATATTATGTCTTTTCCCCTTAATTGTATTTCCAGTATCAGAAGTCTTCTCCTGGCTATGATCATTGTCTGATCCTTTGTCAGTCTGATTCTGGTACCCTGGTTTTTACTAACTCTGCTGGAGGCCATCTGGCAATCTCATACCTGATATTATGTCACTGAAACCAGTTTTAGGTCCTTCTCCATCCTTCTATGTCTGTGAGTTTTCCTTGTGCTACTGAAGCTACCTAAGCAGCTCTGATTTGGTTTTTGCTTTTAGACAACCTAATTCTTAGAAATATATATTTTCTATGTTCCTATTTCTATAGAAATGTACCACAAAAAGATGACACTATTTAAGTTGTTGCATTTATCTACTTCGTTTGAAATATCAGTTGTATTATGTCTGTTCCTTATTTACTCATCCAGTATTTTCTAGGTACCTAATGATTTCAGGGAATCCTCTAAGTCCTGAACACAAATGAACTAAACAGGCCCTATTGGTGCTCTCAGTTAGCTCACCTACCATAACATACGCATTGCTTTAGAGACACCTGGGAATATAAACACTTTCCAAAACCATGTCTTTATTGAATCCAATTTAAAAATCTTTGATAAAATCACTGCATTGCTATTCCACATGTGTAGGTTGTATGTTAAGTGGTTGATATTTTTAAAGTACAGAACTGACTTTAAACATTTATTGACTCTTTCTAATAATAATTATTAGAAATATATCTATTTCTTACCATGACAGCTTGGTAAGGCTCTATTCCATCCAGGTCGTCCATCATCTCCCATGATACAGGTGAGTGTGGAATAACCTTGAAGAACATAACCAGCATCGCAGTAATAGGTGACTGTTGACCCTAATTTATAATCCATCCCAAGTCTGGTGCCATTCATTATATTGCCTGGATCAAAGCAGGACTCTCGGAGTTTTGCTGTAAAACAATGTGGATATAAAATGAACTGTTTTACAATACTGTTTTCTATGCAACCTTTAAGATTTCTTCATTATTAGCACTAAATAGAAAGGAAAACAGCAGCACCCTTTCAGCCTGAGTGCCGAAGTACAAAGCAGCCCTTAACCGTATTTGACATTTTGTTAAGTCATACCCATTAGTAAGAGAATAAAATTCTTTCCTGTTTTTCTCATTAAAATTATTGTCTAATACATATAGTTAAACATAGGGTTTTAGAGTTCATTATAAAAAGAAGCAGGGCTTATTTCCTTATCTAATATTCCTTTATTAATGTGCACGTATTCCATGTTACCACTGTCTATGTCAAGCTCAGTTCATTTCACCACTAAGAGGAAAGTAAAAGGCACTTTTTTTTCTGTCTGGAAAATATTTCTTAACCTACCTGCTTTATCATTCCCACATTTCCATCAGAGGTCTGTCCATTATAAATAGCAATAAAATCTTTATATACCCAAGCCAATATCTTTTTGGACAGAGAAACTATATCAAAGCCAAGCACTTTCAAAGCTAACAGCGCCAGACAATTGTAAAACTTAAGTTCATTCACAACAAAGGAACTGTTTTCTGAGCACCCAGATATTGAACTAAAAAGAAAAATATGTAGAAAAAATATGCTAGTTCGTACATTTTGAGAATAGGCACTAGGACACTTTGTTGTTAAAAGATCTGGTAATACCTTAATATTTCCATTTTATTATTATAATTTACTTAAGAAATAATAAAGAAATGTACAATGTAAGGACCATCACAAATTCAGCCTAACAAGTGTGATTTTTGTTACATTGGAGTTTATCTTTGTTAATGGGAAGTCAGAAGATGTGTCTATCTCTGGATATGAATCATGGCATCTTGGGAATTTAAGTCAACAATGTCTTGGTGTTTGGCTATTGCAAAAATTATATTAATATGTCCAAATCTAATTAATTGCAACAGAAAAGTAGATTTTTTCTATTCATAAAAGCTTGCAAAGTTTAAATTACTTTAACATTTACAAGAAATGATGAGAAATTTGTGTTTTAGGAAGAGCACTTTGTAAGATTTCTACCAAATCAACAAAAGAGGGAATGTTGGAACCAAACACTTCAATGATTTCAAAAGATTATCAGAGGAATGAAGGCCACTTTCTTCCTTCTTTCTTTCCAGCGAATACTTAAAAGCCCACTGCCCAGCCAACTCTACAGAGAAATGGACAATCAGAAAATATTCTAGCCCTCATGACACTAGCAGTCTATTGAGAATTATATTAAATAGTTGTAATTGTGCTGAGTTTGCAAAAGGGGAGGCATTCAGGAACTTACCTGAAGAATTGACATGTAAACTGAAGATTAAGAAAGCTGAGTTGACTAGGTCTCAGAGAGAGGAGAGTCATGAAGGGGAGAAAGTGTACTGGAGTGTGCAAGTCAAATAAACTCAATTCCTGCGTTTCAATCCAAAGCTAAAACACTTGATCTCCCACGAGTGTATGGGCCTGTGCATGTGCACGCATGCATGCGTGTGCATGTACACACACACACACACACACACACACAATTTGCACCCCATCTATTATATTCAGACTTCACTATAAAAATGATTTCCCAATCCAATAAACTATTTTTCTTCCCAGATAAAATATCCACACAGCACTGTTTTCAGATAAGAACCAGCAGGGTGAATAGTAAATTTAGTCACTAAGCATGGGGCTTTAGTCTTGGAGGGTTGGTTTACTTATTTTAAAGAATAAAACCTCACATTGAGTCTTTTTTAAACAAGCAGAAAAACACAACATAATTTTTAGGCAGAACAGCAGCCTAGCATTTATAGCCGGCCTTCATGAAATTGAGTTAAATCCCTTGAGGGAAAGGGAAGGATTGAAATTACTGTTTAAAAGGATTAATCTCCTTGACAGGCCTAAGGACCAGTGGGCGGGGGCAGGGCCTCAGGCCTGAGAGGCAGCCAGGGCTGCAAGGGCTGAGCCCCTTGCATGAATTTCATGCATCGGGCCTCTAGTTTTGTTATAATAATACAGTATCACTACTATATGAGTAACATTTATATATATATATATATATATATTAGATAGATATCTATACATATATATTAAAGATTATACATTTTAAGACACATTATTAATATTATGTCTAAATGCTCTTAATATCAGAGTACTGTTTAAACTCTAAATATTTATTCAACTGAAAATTTGTTAATATTGTACTGCACTGAAATTACAAGGAAATAAATGGAGACTAGTCTTGACTTAAACTCTTTGGGGACTTTGCTTTCACATCAGTGAAATATCTTTCCCTCACCCCACACTTCTACTTCTCTGCTCCAGCTTACTCTTGTCTACAACATTAGAGCATTTCTATCATTTGCTTTATGTAAACATAAAGTGGTATTTCTTCCAGAACCCATACTAGGCTTGTGTTTTTGTGATGTTCCGATATAGCAGTCATTCGTTACTCAAATACTTTGTATAACTATGATGTAGTTGCACACAAACAAAAATAAGATTCAGTGTCTGTCTTCAAGGGGGAAAAGGAAATATAGACATGAACACAAGAAATGGTAATTAGATTCTGGTATGAGCTGTAATAGAGGTAGGTGCTGGACCTATGGCTTTTTACTTAAAGGCCTACTACCAGCATTATTTAGAGTGAGTCAGGACTTAGACGCTTTACATTTTCAGTGCTAACAGAAATCAACAGGTTTAAGTCAAGGTATATGACGTATTACAAATGACAATGGGAACAATTTATCCAGGGCCTCCATGTATATGTCAGTTCATTTTGGGGGTGTACATTTTATCTTGAACATCCTGAGGTTTTTATCTGTTTGTGCCAGAATTAAATATGAGGGCCACTTCATTAACTTTAAAAAGCTAGTCAATTAAACAGGTAACAATGTTTTGAAATAAAGATCGGAAATAGGGAAACTGATAAGACAGACCCTGGAGACCCTGAAGTGGGGAATGTAATTTTCCCAGGAATGAGCATTTTGAGGACCAGTCCAGAAAATTAAATTGGATTGGGGTTCATTGGTTAATCTCTTCTCCCCCCTCTACCCTCCCCTGCCTCCCTCTGAGGTGTTACAGTCTGTCTGATGCTTCTATGTTTCTGGGTCTATTTTTGTTCATCAGTTTATGTTGGTCCTTAGATTCCACATATGAATGAGATGATGTGATACTTATCTTTCTCTGACTGGCTTATTTTGCTTAGCATAATGCTTTCTAGGTCCATCCATGCTGTTGCAAATGGTAAGAATTATTTATTTTTTATAGCTGGATAGTATTCCATTGTGCAGATGTGCCATTGCTTTTTAATCCATTCATCTGCTGATGGGCACTTAGGCTGTTTCCAAATCTTAGCTATTGCAAATTGTGCTGTTATGAACATAGGGATGCATATATTCTTTCTGATGGGTGTTTCTGATTTCTTGGGATATATTCCTAGAAGTGGGATCACAGGGTCAAATGGTAGTTCCATTTTAACTCAAGGACACAGACAGTGGGTGGTGAAGGCTTGGGGGGTGGGGGAGTGGGAGAGGGCAATGCCGGGGGGAGAAGGCAATATGTAATACTTTCAACAATAAAGATTTATTCAAAAATAGACTTGAAGCACTAAATAAAAAAAAGATATTTTTACATCTGCAATTCATTATTATACAGGGTATCCCAAAAATAAAAAGTTGTTATACACTTTAACAACTGATAGCTCAATTTTGAAAATGAAATGTATTTTAATAAACACTGCCTTTATAATTATCCATAGTGTGCATATACATTGTTTGGGACACCCTGTAGTTTAAATTTAATATTAATTTATGATTTTTTAAGCTTTATTTGTTATCAAAGATTACATTAACCATAAAAAATAGGCACTGCCTTTTAGGTATAAGTCTTGAATCCTTATTTTTAGTGTAAATGAATGCTCTGGAAGAGGATGTAAATGTATGGAGTTATCTCAAAAGAAATATTGTGATCTCTTTAAAACACAGTTCATTTATTCAAAGCCCTATTAAACTAAAAATATGTATTCTTTGGTGGATTTCTGATCATTGCACATAATTCTAGACATTATATGTTCTTGATATATAATAACACTTGGTAATAAATGTATTGGTAAAGGCAAAAAAATAAAAAAAAAGTGGATTTGGGGAAAATGAACTCAGTACTAACATTGTAAAAAAATAACATTTGGATTCTAAAGAATAAAAAGAGGACCTCATGGCAGAATTGTGTGAAGTGAGTGTTTTTATAGTAGCTAAGGATGGTAGGGAGTAATTTTAGGGTCCAAAAAGGATTGTAGTTCAAGACATGATTATATATTTTTCTCTGCCTGTACTCATATTTGTATTTTTCTTTACTCAAAATGGTAATAATAAGTTGTCATCTTGTGTAACTCATTTTAACAATCTGATCCTCAATTTTATCATTTGTAAAGGAGAGATAGCAGTACGTATCTCACAATGTTGTTAGTTTAATATTTTTGTTGCATTTATAAGTATGTCTGCTCCTGGGAAGGACAAAGATAATGCATTAAAAGAACTAATCACTACATAGAATAGAGTAAGTACATAATAAATAATATTTCTTTTTAAAATTTTGCATCCATGGCCATTTTCCTATGACAGCATAAATCTTAGTTTTTGAAATAATGGACACAGAATTATATCAAGCTGGGCAATAGAAACGAACATACATTTAGCAGAGATATGCCAAATAGGTTTTATCTCAAGTACTTCATTGCATGGATTTAGTGATGGCTATCTGGAATGTAATGTGGAGAAAGGATTGTAAGGTCAAGTCCAGTTTCCATGAGATTTAATATTGTATTTCATTAGCACCATCTGCCCTGAGCATGGTAGTGCTTGTAGTGTTCTTCCTATATCTTTTATCATAGTGATCTCTAGAAATGTTTTACTAAGTATTAATTCACAACAGAACATAGCTCTACTGACTTGCTCACAATTGTCTTCCTTCTTTCCTTCCTTCCTTCCTTCCTTCCTTCCTTCCTTCCTTCCTTCCTTCCTTCCTTCCTTCCTTCCTTCCTTCCTTCCCTCCCTCCCTCCCTCCCT